>NC_135958.1:6561464-6734011 GCF_053455715.1 Rhinoraja longicauda | reverse complement strand
GACCCTTCTTCAGACAGATCTCGACCCGAAACGTCACCCATTCCTTCTCTCCTGAGATGCTGCCTGACCTGCTGAGTTACTCCAGCATTTTGTGAATAAACACCTTCGATTTGTACCAGCATCTGCAGTTATTTTCTTATACTATCTGTCAATTATATGGCACTAATGTCTTGTTTTTACGGTGTTTTTCATTTTCACTGCCTTGTGCAACTTAAATATTAGTTTTAGTTTAGTTTAGAGATACAGCATGGAAACAGGCCCTTCAGCCCGCAGTGACCAGCGATCCCCACACACCAACACTATCCTACACGCTAGGGACAATTTACTATTGTACCAAGCCAATTAGCCTGCAACCCTGTACGTCTTTGGAGTGTGGGCCAAAACTGAAGATCTCGGGGGGGGGGGGGGGGGGGGGGGGAAACCCACGCAGGTCACGTACAAACTGAGAACGTACACACTCCGTACACGCAAGCACCCGTAGTCAGGATTGAATCTGGGTCTCTGGTGCTGTAAGGCAGCAGCTCCACCATTACGCCACCCTCATTGCATTACTTATGGGGCGTTATTCCTGTTTTAGTCCATGCGTCTGTGATGCTGCTACAAGCAAGATGTTCATTGTTACCTGAAGCCAGCTCACTGCCATTGTGCATATGCCAATAAATTCATCTTAATGGCACGGGCTTGACGCAGGTATTTCTCAGTGCACTGCCCCACACACTCAATCAGATACACCGTCTCGCTTTCATTCCAGACTGGAGATGTCTAATTGCTTCTTCAATGCAGTCTGCAGAGTCAATCCAGAGTGGGATCAATAATTTAAAGTTTAAAAGATCAAACCTTCACTCGAGCCCTGAAGATTGAAGCTGCAAAAATAACTAATGCATTCCAATCCAAGTCACAAACAAAAAAAAAAAACACCAAAAAAAACCCCCACAATAACATAGAAACATAGAAAATAGGTGCAGGAGCCCTTCGAGCCTGCACCGCCATTCAATATGATCATGGCTGATCATTCAGCTCAGTAGCCTGTACCTGCCTTCTCTCCATACCCCCTGATCCATTTAGCCACAAGGGCCACATCTAACTCCCTCTTAAATATAGCCAATGAACTGGCCTCAACTACCTTCTGTGGCAGAGAATTCCACAGACTCACCACTCTCTATGTGAAGAAATTTTTTCTCATCTCGGTCCTAAAAGACTTCCCCCTTATCCTTAAGCTGTGACCCCTGGTTCTGGACTTCCCCAACATCGAGAACAATCTTCCCGCATCTAGCCTCTCCAACCCCTTAAGAATTTTATATGTTTCTTTAAGATCCCCCCTCAGTCTTCTAAATACCAGCGAGTATAAGCCTAGTCTATCCAGTCTTTCTTCATATGAAAGTCCTGCCATCCCAGGGATCAATCTGGTGAACCTTCTCTGTACTCCCTCTAAGGCTAGAATGTCTTTCCTCAGATTAGGAGACCAAAACTGTACACAATACTCCAGGTGCGGTCTCACCAAGGCCCTGTACAACTGCAGTAGAACCTCCCTGCTCCTAAACTCAAATCCTCTTGCTTTGGATGCTAACATACCATTCGCTTTCTTCACTGCCTGCTGCACCTGCACGCTTGCTTTCAATGACTGGTGCACCATGATACCCAGGTCACGTTGCATCTCCCCTTTTCCTAATTGGCCACCATTCAGGTAATACTCTGCTTTCCTGTTCTTGCCGCCAAAGTGGATAACCTCACATTTATCCACATTATATTGCATCTGCCATGCATTTGCCCACTCGCCTAATCTATCCAAGTCACTCTGCAGCCTCCTAGCATCCTCCTCGCAGCTAACACTGCCACCCAGCTTCGTGTCATCCGCAAACTTAATAACAATTTTTCTTTGTTAGAATCAATTGTTAGAATTTTTCTTTGTTCAAAGTGATACAGTATGATACAACTTGCCCTTATCAGCCAACATGTCCCAGCTACACTAGTCCCTCCTGCCCGTGTTTGGCCCATATCCCTCAGATATGTCCTATCTATGTACCATTCTGACTGTTTCTTAAACGTTGGGATAGTCCCAAGCTCAACTACCTCCTCTGGCAGCTTGTTCCACACACCCATCACCCTATGTGAAAAATTACCCCCTCTGATTCCTACAAAACCTTTTCCCCTTCACCTTAAATCTATGTCCTCGATTTGCCTGCTGTGGGCAAGAGACTCTGTATTGAAACAATTTGCTAAATGTGCCTTCAAAAGATATCTTAAGCTTATTCTGGCAACATAGTGTGCCCCTGAAATTATTAAACACATCAATAAGAACTCTTGCCAAAATTTAACATCTTTTACACACAAAACTCCAAGCTCCACAGAACTGTACAGCACAGGAACGGGCCCTTCGGCCCACAATGTTTGGCAAGTTAAACCGATCTCATCTACCTGCACATGATCCATATCCCTTGATTCCCTGCACTGCCATGTGCCTTTCTAAAGGTCCCTTAGATGCCAGTAACATATCTACCTCCACCACCATCCCAAGGCAGTGTTTCAGGCCCCCCCCCCCCACCACCCTCTGTGTGTGCAAAGAAAGAAAAAAACTTGTCCCGCACTTGCCCATTACACTTTCCCCTTCTCACCGGCTCTCTATTCCTGAAGTTGCATGTTGGGGTCCAAATGCGAAACATTACCACACCATCCCAGGCAAACACAATTCTGTACTTCTCTCACTGTATCCACAAGCACCTTGTAGAAGCTCTCTGCAAACCAGATAAACTCATGTCATTGAGATTTTAGTTCCATTTCTACAATCTTTAGTCAGAGGGTGACGAATGCGTGGAATTCTTTGCCACAGAAGGCTGCGGAAGCCAAGTCTAATTTTAAGGTAGAGATAGATAGATTCTTGACTAGTACAGGTGTCCAGGATTATGGGGAGAAGGCAGGAGAATGGGGGGTTAGGAGGGAGAGATAGATCAGGCATGATTGATGGGCCGAATGGCCTAATTCAACTCCTATCCCCCATGACACGACTCCAAAGCTCGTCAAAATATGGAAAATAGATCGGGACCGTTTGCTATGCATAGCTCAGTCCTAGAGCAGACGATCCCATTAGTTCTCCAATAAGCGGATTGTGGATGCAGCCCAGAAACCATCACACAAACCAACCTCCCTTCCGTTGACTCCATTTATACATCACGCTGCCTCGGCAAGGCCAGCAGCAGAATCAAGGACGAGTCGCACCCTGGCCACTCCCTCTTCTCCCCTCTCCCATCGGGCAAAAGGTACAGATGTGTGAATAAGGCACACCTCCAGATTCAGGGACAGATTCTTCCCAGCTGTTATTAGGCAACTGAATCATCCTACCACAACTAGAGAGCAGTGCTGAACTACTATCTACCTCATTGGTGACCCTTGGACTGCCTTTGATCAGACTTTGCTGGCTTTACCTTGCACTAAACATTATTCCCTTATCATGTAATCCATACACTGTAAATAGCTCGATTATAATCATGCATTGTCTTTCCGCTGACTGGTTAGCATGCAACAAAATCTTTTCACATTTCGGTGCACATGATAATAAACAAAACCGAACTGAAGCCAAGCATGGTGTCAAGGCATTAAAGTTGTCTGGGGCAAAAAAAATTGTGATGCAGGGTCTCGACCGATGTTGACAAATTCTTGATTAGTACGGGCGTCAGGAGTTATGGGATAAAGGCAGGTAAAGGAGTTGACGGAGAACGATAACCCTAAAATGTCTCCTATTCCTTTTCTCCAGAGATGCTGTCTGACCCGCTGAGATAAAAATATAAATATTCAAGGCAGATTCTTGTCACTTCATTCATTTTCCTAAAATTGCTGATCCAATCAAACTGAAGATTTTAGATTTCACTTTTTAAGTTTCACATCAGGGTAAAGTTGGTCATATGTTGAATTCAACAATCATCAAGCCTCATAGTTCAAGTCAACAATCTGAAAAACCCTCCTCTCACAAAATGTATTGATCAAATATGGGGCGGCACGGTGGCGCAGCGGTAGAGTTGCTGCGTTATAGCACCAGAGACTACCGGTTCAATCCCGACTACAGGTGCTGTCTGTACAGAGTTTGCACGTTCTCCCCGTGATATCGGAAGCTCACAGGCCCCGACATCGGGAGCTCCGGCAGTGGCAGCGTCTTCGCCCGCCCCGAATCGTGGGGCTTGGGTCAGCCCGCCGCGGACCTTTCACCGTCCTGAAACCGACCGCGGGATTTGCTCCGCCCGGCGGGGGCTTCAATGTCGGGAGCCACGACCGCCCCGACATGGCAACTTCAACAGCCTGACCGCGGGAGAAGACGGCAGGGGAAGAGAAAATACATTCTGGCCTTCCATCACAGTGAGGAGGTGACTGGAGGAGACTCACTGTGATGGATGTTTCTTTTGTTTTTTGTTTTGTGTTGGTTTGTGATTGTGTGTGTTATTGCTTATTTTTATTGCTCTTATTGTCGGACTGTGGGTAACGGAATTTCATCCAAAAGACTTGTTTTATTTGGATGACAATAAAGGCCATTCTGAGGCTATTCTGATTCTGACTGCGTGGGTTTTCTCCAGGAGCTCCAGTTTCCTCCCACACTCCAAAGAGGTACACGTTTGTAGGTTAATTGGCTTCAGTAAGAATTGTAAATTGTCTCGAGTGCGTGGGATAGTGCTAGTGTACGGGAAATCGCTGATCGGCGCGGACTCAGTGGGCCGATGGGTTCGTTTCCACGCAATATCTCTATACCGAGCTCAATCATCTGAACAACAAGGATTAGAAACTCTCTTAAACCCTAATGGTTTTTTTCCTGTTGTCTTGTATAAACTGTTTTATTGCTGAAACCACATGTATAGTGCAAGTACATTATCATTTGATTGAGTGCTAATGGATCACAAAAGGAAGCAAATGTCATTAGATTGGGTGCAGTGGTGATCAGATAATATTGCACTTAGATGCTTCGGTACAACTTGCGTTTTGCTGGCTTGGCAACATCTGTATTTTAGGCCAAGGACATTGTGAAATCTGATCTGGAATCAAACTACATTATATTCTCAATCCCAAAATCGTTCACAGAATTTTAAGAGGCTGGGCAAAGATTCCACAAAGAAAAGAAAGCAAGTAAGATATTTTCTGAATATTTTCTGCCATCTAATCTAAAAACGAACAGGTGCTATCAGATAGTGACTGCAAAACTCATGATTTTCTGCCCCTTGTATTCCAGGGAATTAATATGGAGAAATTTTACTCTTATCGAAAGCAATGACTCTTAAGGAACATGTTTTTTTAAATTTTAGTTTAGAGATACAGCATTAAAACAGGCCTTCCGGCCCGCACCGACCATCGATCCCCACACATTAACACTATCCTACACACATTAGGGACAATTTACAATCACACCAAGCCAATTAAGCTACAAACCTGTACGTCTTTACGGTGTAGGCTCGAAGGGCCAAATGGCCTACTCCTGCACCTATTTTCTATGTTTTTAATTTTCTATGTTTAGAGTGTGGGAGGAAACCGAAGATTTGGGAGAAAACCCAGGTGGTCACGGGGAGAACGTACAAACCCCGTACGCGATGGATGTATTGTGGAACATAGGAATTGCGGTTGTATTCTGGAAACATACAAAATAGGTGCAGGAGGAGGCCATTCAGCCCTTCGAGCCAGCACCGCCATTCATTGTGATCATGGCTGATCATTCACAATCAATAACCTGTGCCAGCCTTCTCCCCATACCCCTTGAATCCACTAGCCCCTAGAGCACTATCCAACTCTCTTCTGAAGTTAACCTCTGCCGGTAAACTAGTAGCACTTTAAAACATTCCTCTTGTAGGCATGAAGTGGCTTGCATAAGAGTATATATTGCAAATGCATTATACAATAGACAATAGACAATAGGTGCAGGAGGAGGCCATTCGGCCCTTCGAGTCAGCACCGCCATTCAATGTGATCTTGGCTGATCATTCTCAATCAGTACCCCGTTCCTGCCTTCTCCCCATACCCCCTGACTCCGCTATCCTTAAGAGCTCTATCTAGCTCTCTCTTGAATGCATTCAGAGAATTGGGCTCCACTGCCTTCTGAGGCAGAGAATTCCACAGATTCACAACTCTCTGACTGAAAAAGTTTTTCCTCATCTCAGTTCTAAATGGCCTACCCCTTATTCTTAAACTGTGGCCCCTTGTTCTGGACTCCCCCAACATTGGGACCATGTTTCCTTCCTCTAAGGCATCCAACCCCTTAATAATCTTATACGTTTCGATAAGATCCCCTCTCATCCTTCTAAATTCCAGTGTATACAAGCCTATATGACATAAAAATGACATTATATATATAAACAGATTCAAAAGAGTTTTTGTTGAGGTTCCATTGATATGTAATGAAAACAATAACAGGGATTCCCAAACTCACCAGCCCAACTCCTCTGGCCATCAACCCCAACATGAATGGTGGGCAGAGATAGACACAAAATGCTGGAGTAACTCAGCAGGTCAGGCAGTATCGCTGGATCTTATAGAAACGTAAACAATTATAAAAGGACTGGACAAGCGAGATTCAGGAAAAAAAATCCCAGTGTTATGGGAGTCCAGAACCAGGGGCCACACAGTCTAAAAATAAAGGGGAGGCCATTTAAAACTGAGATGAGAAGAAACTTTTTCACCCAGAGAGTTGTGAATTTGTGGAATTCTCTGCCACAAAAGGCAGCAGAGGCCAATTCACTGGATGAATTTAAAAGAGAGTTAGATAGAGCTCTAGGGGCTAGCGGAATCAAGGGATATGGGGAGAAGGCAGGCACGGGTTACTGATTGTGGATGATCAGCCATGATCACAATGAATGGTGGTGCTGGCTCGAAGGGCCAAATGGTCTCCTCCTGCACCTACTTTCTATGTTTCTATGGAGAAGGATGTGCGAAGCTTCGGGTCCCGACGTTTTGCCGACGTACCAATTGTCTTCAATCTTCTGAGGAAGCTTGATGGGCTTTCTTCATTATCGCATCAATGTGCTGGGCCCAGGGCAGATTGGCACGCCCAGGGACATGAAGTTGTTGACCCTCTCCATCGCTGACAAAGGCAGGTTTGTGGATCCTCGGCCTTCCTCTTCTAAAGCCAACAGTCAGTTCTTTGGTGCATTGCTTGCACAATGTAGGCCGGTGCATTTAATGGATTGAAAGGTCTCTTCTCGTGACCCATCAATTCTGTTCACCAATACCATTGTTTGGCATCGGTTCTGGAGACCAAGTCCAATGTCCTCAATGGGGTAGAGGTGAATCGGACAGCACCCTGAACATTGACATTGAATGGAGGCTATGCACTAAACCTGTAGTCATAAAAGCAACAAAAAGGTGTTGTCTACTTTGAGTTTATTCTCATTTTATGTGCGTTAAGCTTTAAATTTTGCTTTCAAGAAGCCCTGAAAAGTACATTCAGGTGGGGCAAATTATTTCTGCAATTGTGATGGAAAATAACAATTGCATCAAAAAAATACAATAACAAAAAGTACATTGTGATGCAGATGCTGGTCCAAATAGAAGGTGTCACAAAATGCTGGAGTAACTCAGCGGGTCAGGCAGCATCTCTGGAGAGAAGGAATGGGTGACGTTGTGATGTTGTGACGTCACCCATTCCTTCTCTCCAGAGATGCTGCCTGACCCGCTGAGTTACTCCAGCATTTTGTGATATCTGCAATTGTGATAGTCAGGAATGGTAAATGGTTATGGAGTTTATTGTAACTCTTCAAAAAGGTCATTGACATTCACCAATATGGAATAGAAATACGTGTAAACATTTGAGAGCTTGCAGCTAAATTGCCTAGACAAAGTGTTTTTTTTAAGAGATATGGGGAGAAAGCAGGAGAATGGGGTTAGGAGGGAAAGATGATTTCCCCCCCATGATTGAATGGCATAGACTTGATGGGCCGAATGGTCCAATTCTGCTCCGATCATTTGTGATGTAATGATTCGAACCCAGCAAATGCACTGGGACAACTTTATAATTCAATTCCTTCAAATGTAACATTTAAAATTCAAGCAGCATTGTACTTCAAAAGGCAAAGATTATGAATTTATAAACACTAAAAGCTAGCACATTTTGCAGTACAGTCGCTCAGTGGTAGAGTTGCTGCCTCACAGCGCCATCGACTCTGGTTCTATCCTGACCACAGGGGCTGTCTGTGCGGAGTTTGTACATTCTCCCCATGACTGTGTGGGTTTTCTCTGGGTGTTCCGGTTTTCCCCCACATCCCAAAGACATAAAGGTCTGTAGGTTAATTGGCTTCTGTAAATTGTTTAGTTTAGTGATACAGCGTGGAAACAGGCCCTTCGGCCCACCGAGTCTGCACCGTCCACGATCCCCGCACACTAACACTATCCTACACACACCAGGGACAATTTGCACTTGTACCAACCTACAAAGCTCTAGGTCTTTGGAGTGTGGGAGGAAACCAAAGATCTCGGAAAAAACCAACGTGGTCCTGGGTAGAACGTACAAACTCCGTACAGACGGCGCCCGTAGTTGGGATCGAACCCGGGTCTCCGGCGCTGCGAGTGCCGTAAGGCAGCAACTCTACCGCTGCGCCACCACGCCACCCAATTGTCCCTGGTGTGTAGTCAAGTCAAGTCAAGTCAAGTCAAGTCAAGTCAATTTTATTTGTATAGCACATTTAAAAACAACCCACGTTGACCAAGGTGCTGTACATCTGATTAGGCTCCAATGGAAAAAAAAATGAAACATACAGTAGCACTCAAACAGTTCACAGCGCCTCCTCAATGAGCCTCAAACGCTAGGGAGTAGAAATAGGTTTTGAGCCTGGACTTAAAGGAGTCGATGGAGGGGGCAGTTCTGATGGGGAGAGGGATGCTGTTCCACAGTCTAGGAGCTGCAACCGCAAAAGCGCGGTCACCCCTGAGCTTAAGCCTAGACCGCGGGATAGTCAGTAGCCCCAAGTCGGCCGACCTGAGGGACCTGGAGTTAGAGAGGTGGGTTAGAAGATTTTTGATGTGGGGGGGGGAGTGTCCATTTAGGGCTTTATACGTGAATAGGAGGAGCTTGAAGTTGATTCTGTACCGTACAGGGAGCCAGTGGAGAGAGGCCAGAATCGGGGTGATGTGGTCCCTTTTACGGGTACCCGTCAGGAGTCTCGCTGCGGCGTTTTGGACCAGTTGCAGGCGGGACAGGGAAGATTGGCTGATCCCAGTGTATAGGGAGTTGCAGTAGTCTAGGCGGGAGGAAATGAAAGCGTGAATGATTTTTTCTGTGTCGCCGAATTGGAGGAAAGGTTTGATTTTAGCTATGGTTCGAAGTTGGAAGAAGCTGGCTTTTACCACAGCGTTGACTTGCTTATCAAATTTTAATGCAGAGTCAAATATCATGCCGAGGTTTTTGACATGCGGTTTAACTAGGCAGGATAGGCTTCCAAGACTGCCAGTTATCAATTTGATGGAGTCGGGGGGGGGGCGAATAGGATGACCTCAGACTTGCTCTCATTTAATTGGAGGAAGTTCTGTGCCATCCAACATTTATGTCCTCGGGCAGTGTGAGAGGCTGTTTAAATTTGACTGGTTGTTGGGTATGATAGAACTAGTGTATGGGTGATACTGGTGAGTAAGGCAAGGCAGCGCCTTTACCACCTCAGACAGTTGAGTCTCTCTGAGGATCCTTCAGTGCTTCTACTCTGGGGCTGTAGAAAGCATCTTGTCCGGGAACATCACAATCTGGTTTGGGAACAGCTCTGCCCAGGACAGGATGGCCCTGCGGAGAGTAGTGCGTTCGGCTGAACGCACCATGGGAACTACACTCGCCCCCCTGCAGGACCTATACATCAGGAGGTGCAGATCCAGAGCCAGCAACATTATGGGGGACCCCTGCCACCCCAGCAACGGACTGTTCCAGCTGCTACGGTCAGGCAAACGCCTCCGCTGTCACGCTGTGAAAACAGAGAGGATGAGACGGAGTTTCTTCCCACAGGCCATCAGGACTGTTAATTCTCATATCACCAGGGATTAATTTAATTTACTGTATTAATTTATTTTTTGTGTTAAAATTTTTGTTTCTATTCTGTTTTGTAGTTTAGCACAATCCGCAGGCATTGCCACTTTCATTTCACTGCACATCTTGTATATGTATGTGACAAATAAACTTGACTTGACTTGACTTGACTTGGTTGGTCAGTGCAGACCTGGTGGGCTGATTGGCCTGCTTGTCTAAACTAAACACATGTCAAAAGTCCTTAACCCTTAAAGTTGTTGAAGTGGGGACAGAGATAGCAGCTGCCACATACCCAGGGTGAGTTTTATAAAGTGACGTAGAACATTTACACTCTGCTGGAAATCGGTCTTCACGTTTCAATAATTAGCATTTTAATCATTGACTTTATTATAACGTTACTAATTAAGTTCAGCTTGCAATCACCAGAGAGGCATCGTCATTATCAGATCTTTATTTCTTTACGGCCCATTTAGATTCATTGGCTGAAGTGCTGTTTACTGAATTCTCCGTCAACTGAAAAGAAACAGAAAAAATAATGTCTTGCTGCACCGTTTTAGGAAAGATGTTTAGTTTAGTTTCGGAATAGGAATAGGAATACTTTATTGCCACATGTGACAAGGCACAGTGAGATTCTTTGCTTGCATACCCTATGTGTACAAATAGCATAAGAAGATAACTGCAGATGCTGGTACAAATCGGAGGTATTTATTCACAAAATGCTGGAGTAACTCAGCAGGTCAGGCAGCATCTCTGGAGAGAAGGAATGGGTGACGTTTCGGGTCGAGACCCTTCTTCAGACTGACGTCAGGGGGGCGGGACAAAGGAAGGATATAGGTGGAGACAGGAAGATAGAGGGAGATCTGGGAAGGAGGAGGGGAAGGGAGGGACAGAGGAACTATCTAAAGTTGGAGAAGTCGATGTTCATACCACTGGGCTGCAAACTGCCCAGGCGAAATATGAGGTGCTGTTCCTCCAATTTCCAGTGGGCCTCACTATGGCACTGGAGGAGGCCCATGACAGAAAGCATTTTGTATACAAATAGCGGCCACCTACTGCACTGACAAAGTTACAAAGCACACTGGTTCCCCCCTCCACAGTTCCCCCAACAGTCCCCATGGTCCATTGTCCTCCCCCCCACCTCCCTTACTGCCGTCCCCCCCCCCCCCCACGCCGGGTCCTCCATTGTTCACGGTGGTCCTCGAGATACAGCGCAGAAACAGGCCCTTCGGCCCACCGAGTCCGCGCCGACCAGCGATCCCCGCACACTAACACTGGTTCTATCCTGAGCACACGGGCCGTCTGTGCGGAGTTTGTACGTTCTCCCCGTGACTGCGTGGGTTTTCTCTGGGTGCTCCGGCCATCAACATAGGCAGTTATTCCTCTGCTCCAGCTAGCCTCTCCTGCGGAGTTCCACAAGGCTCCATCCTAGGCCCCCATTCTCTTCTCTCTATACATGCTCCCCCTTGGCCAAATCATTCAAAGGCACGGCATTTCTTTCCACTGCTATGCCGATGACACTCAGCTTTACCTCCCCCTGAAACCCAACAACCAGTCAAATTTAAACAGCCTCTTACACTGCCTTGAGGACATAAAATGTTGGATGGCACCGAACTTCCTCCAATTAAATGAGAGCAAGTCTGAGGTCATCCTATTCGGCCCCCCCGACTCCATCAAATTGATAACAGGCAGTCTTGGAAGTCTATCCTGCCTAGTCAAACCGCATGTCAAAAACCTCGGAATGATATTTGACTCTGCATTAAAATTTGATAAGCAAGTCAACGCTGTGGTAAAAGCCAGCTTCTTCCAACTTCGAACCATAGCTAAAATCAAACCTTTCCTCCAATTCGACGACACAGAAAAAATCATTCACGCTTTCATTTCCTCCCGCCTAGACTACTGCAACTCCCTATACACTGGGATCAGCCAATCTTCCCTGTCCCGCCTGCAACTGGTCCAAAACGCCGCAGCGAGACTCCTGACGGGTACCCGTAAAAGGGACCACATCACCCCGATTCTGGCCTCTCTCCACTGGCTCCCTGTACGGTACAGAATCAACTTCAAGCTCCTCCTATTCACGTATAAAGCCCTAAATGGACACTCCCCCCCCCCTACATCAAAAAATTTCTAACCCCCCTCTCTAAATCCAGGTCCCTCAGGTCGGCTGACTTGGGGCTACTCACTATCCCGCGGTCTAGGCTTAAGCTCAGGGGTGACCGCGCTTTTGCGGTTGCAGCTCCTAGACTGTGGAACAGCATCCCTCTCCCCATCAGAACTGCCCCCTCCATCGACTCCTTTAAGTCCAGGCTCAAAACCTATTTCTACTCCCTAGCGTTTGAGGCTCATTGAGGAGGCGCTGTGAACTGTTTGCGTGCTACTGTATGTTTCATTTTTGTGTTTTTTTTCTTTTCTTTTTTTTCCCATTGGAACCTAATCAGATGTACAGCACTTTGGTCAACGTGGGTTGTTTTTAAATGTGCAATACAAATAAAATTGACTTGACTTGACTTGACTTCTCCCACATCCCAAAGACATAAAGGTCTGTAGGTTAATTGGCTTCTGTAAATTGTTTCGTTTAGTGATACAGCGTGGAAACAGGCCCTTCGACCCACCGAGTCTGCACCATCCACGATCCCCGCAAATTAACACTATCCTACACACACTAGGGCCAATTTGCACTTATACCAAGACAATTAACCTACAAACCTCTAGGTCTTTGGAGTGTGGGAGGAAACCAAAGATCTCGGAGAAAACCCACGTGATCCCGGGTAGAACGTACAAACTACACACACTAGGGACAATTTACATTTAAAGAAAGCCAATTAACCTACAAACCTGCACGTCCTTGGAGTGTGGGAGGAAACCGAAGATCTTGGAGAAAACCCACGCAGGTCACGGGGAGAACGTACAAACTCCGTACACACAGCGCCCGTAGCTGGGATCGAACCCGGGTCTCTGGCGCTGAAAGCGCTGTAAGGCAGCAACTCTACCGCTGCGCCACCATGCAACAGCTGTCAAGGGTCTCTATTCCTTGGAGCGCAGGAGGGTGAGGGATGATCTTAGAGGTGTATAACATCATGAGAGGAATAGATCGGGTAGATGCATAGAGTCTTTTGCCCAGAGTAGGTGAATCAAGGACCAGAGGACATAGGTCCAAGGTGAAGGGGAAAAGATTCACCTTTAGATTCAGTATAGCCCCACCCCCCCCCCCCCCCCCCCCCCCCCCAGGAGACCAAATCTCCTTGTTGGTATTGCCAACCTAAAAGGCCAACTCCAGCAGAAGAGATGAAGGAGCCAGTTGGCAACCACAGCCAGTTATTCCAACAACAGGATTTACTTTAGTTTAGATACAGAGTGAAACAGGCCCTTAGGCCCACTGAATCCGCACCAACCAGCAATCCCGGCACATTTACACTACCCTACACACACTAGGGACAAGTTTACATTTTCACCAAGCCAATTAATCTTCAAACCTGGACTTCTTTGGAAACCGAAGATCTTGGCAAAAACCCACACAGGTCACGGTGAGAATGTGCAAACTCCATACAGACAAGCACCCACAGTCAGGATCGAACCCAGATCTCTGGCACGATTAGGCAGTAACTTAAAGAAAGCCAATGAACCTACAAACCTGTTCGTCTTTGGAGTGTGGGAGGAGGCAATGCTACAATACAACAGATGGGCAGAGAAGAGGGCATTGCATGGGCATGGTCTTCTTGACCAACCTACTTGTGGCCATGGTGGCGCAGCGGTAGAGTTGCTGTCTTTCTGCGCGTGCAGCACCAGAGACCCGGGTTTGATCCTGACTACAGGTGCTTGTCTATACGGAGGTTGTACGTTCTCCCCGTGACCTGCGAGGGTTTTCTCAGAGATCTTCGTTTTCCTCCCACACTCCAAAGACGTGCAGGTTTGTAGGTTAATTGGCTTGATGTATGTGTAATTTGTCACTGGTGTGTGTAAGATAGTGTTAATGTATGGGGATCGCTAGTCGGTGCGGACTCAATGGGCCGAAGGGCATGTTTCCACGCTGTATCCCTAAACTAAACTTGCTACAATCGCCTGCAACATGATCATTAGGTTCTCGACTCTACGCAAAACTTGCTGTCGCGACCAGACTTGTACGTAGATGCAAGGGCACAAAAGAAAGTTCTACACATACAAATTAATTCAAGGGCTGTCTGTAAAATTAACACTTGTAAACAAAGTGCCGCTTCACAACACAGCGTTAAAGAGGATGTTTTGCACGCCTGACCTTTGCCCTCAAAACTTGTTAGAATACAAACAAGAACGACTTCAACTCAAAGCTGTTCGAATATTCTGGATTGGCAAGGAACTGTAGATGCTGGAATCTTGGAGCAAAACAAAATGTTGGTAGAACTCAGGGGGAGGTTGGGGGGGGGGGGGGGGCGGGCGGGGGCGGGCGGGGGGTGTCAGGCAGCACTCTGCCTGACCAACTGAGTTCCTCCAGCACTCTGTGTTTGAATTTTCTTGTCACAATTTTGCAGAACCATTTTCTCACACCCAATACCGAGGTGCACCAAGCATTGCACCCGTGTTAAAGTATTTAAATCACCCATTACTATCCTTGTACCCAAAGAGGTAAAACCCAACATATTTCAAGATTGGAGAGATCCATCTACCAAGTCTCTTCTGCAGATTGACACAAAATGCTGGAGTAACTCAGCAGGTCAGGCAGCATCTGCGGAGAGAAGGAATGGTGACGTTTCAGGTCGAGACCCTTCTCTCCACCTCTTTTCTGCTTATGCTGAAGACAGACCCATCGTATTTACAGCTCTGGATTTTGTATAGCTCGTCGGCCCTGACGAATTCAAAGCAACACCAAACTAGGCCTAAAGAAGGGTCCCGACCCAAAACATCCGAGTCAGAAAAAAAAAATAACCCGACCCAAAGCGTCACCTGCCCACTCTCTCCAGAGATGCTGCCCGAACCCTGATCCGGCATTTTGCGTCCATCTTTGTCGCCAAACTAAAGTCGGATGATCCGCAGAAAGTTATTGAGGGTGCAAGAACACCTTTTAGACATGGGGGAAACATTGGCACAAACGGGGAAGTGGAGAGAAGAAGCTCGTGTTACTGCACGCAGACATGAACGAGGTATTTTGACAGACTTTCATGACTAAAGGTTAAAGTCAGGCAAAAAAAAAAAAAAATGACAGCAGGTGACAACGTGCCAAGAGTAGCCCACCAGAACAAAGACCTACAACTCACTGCCAGATGAAAGAGGTCAGATGTTTTAATGACAATATCCAAGCCATACTCCATGCTGGACAGGTGCCAGCGAATCCTGGTAATATAAACTGTGGAGGTTAACCTTGCCAACTCCATGCTTCATCCCTGGAAACTGAATGTCGTCTTGTGTTTGAAGCTGAATGCTGTATTATTGCAACGGGGGAAAACGATACTTATTGTTGCACTCGTATTTGAAAACTCGCACTGCATTCGACTGTGCCAGATACAAGTTCCAGTTAAACGTCTTTCCCCCTTGCTCTGCTGGAGTCTGATTAAAACCCATGACAACCTTTCATTGTTGAACTGAAAGGATGCACACCTGGCATCTGCTCTATGAAAGGGAAGAGAGCTTATTTTATAAACTTGTCAAATTAAATTACAATTCTGTCGCACCCAGCCTTTAGTTATCTGCAATAAATTCCTCGAAGATGAAAACTTGATCAGAGAAACACACGGGCATCACTGGATTTAACTTTCATTTGCAGCACCAGACAAATGAGAATTAGCGTTTAATGAAATTGAGTTGAGTTTACACAAGTCATGCAAATCCCCCTCCCCACCCAAATCCTTACAGCAGCTTGCTCCAAAGGGATCAAGTTCTCTGAAGGGGTAGTATAACAGTAGAGTTGCTGCCTTGCAGCACCAGGGACCCAGGTTCGATCCTGACCACAGGTGCCGTCTGCAACCAGTTTGTTCGTTCTCCCTGTGACCGCGTGGGTTTTCTCCGGGTGCTCTGGTTTCCTCCCACACCCCAAAGACGTACATGTGTGCAGGTTAATTGGCTTCAGTAAAAATTGTAAAATTGTCCCTCGTGTACTTGAGCAGTGCTGGTAGAAGAAAATAACTGCAGATGCTGGTACAAATCGGAGGTATTTATTCACAAAATGCTGGAGTAACTCAGCAGGTCAGGCAGCATCTCGGGAGAGAAGGAATGGGCGACGTTTCGGGTCGAGACCCTTCTTCAGACTGATGTCAGGGGGGCGGGACAAAGGAAGGATATAGGTGGAGACAGGAAGATAGAGGGAGATCTGGGAAGGAGGAGGGGAAGAGAGGGACAGAGGAACTATCTAAAGTTGGAGAAGTCGATGTTCATACCACTGGGCTGCAAACTGCCCAGGCGAAATACGAGGTGCTGTTCCTCCAATTTCCGGTGGGGCACTCCAATTTGAGCAGTGCTGGTGCGCGGGGACCTCTGGCCAGTGCAGACTTGGCCGGCCGAAGGGCCTGTTTCCGTGCTACATCGTTAAACTAAACCAAATCAAATCTTCCCAAGTTACCAAGCGGTGGGTGGGGAGGAACCCTGCCATTCCTCTGTTCCCTGCAGCGGACTCTTGGAAACCAGTTCCACTTTGGCAGCTGCCCCAAATACCCAAAGCCCCATCTCAAAACATCACCCATCTGTTCCCTCCGCAGATGCTGCCTGACCTGCCAAGTTCCTTCAGTATTTTGCTCTTTACTCAATGTTAGAAGTTGGCGAGAGTGATTGGAGGCATGCCGGACTTCCTGAGTCGCAAGGAAGTCGAGGCATTGATGTACCTTTGAGGTAGTTTCAATGTGGTTGATCCACGATAGATTGTTGGTCATATTTACACCAAGGTTATGTGTACATATCCCCTTGGATATATATATATATCCACCCCCTAGTCATTAAATATCCACCCCTAGTCATTAAAGTCTGTCAAAATACCTTGTATATGCCTGCGTATACACGACATTCTTCTCCCCACTGTCTAAAACGTGTATGTACAACCATCGCCACTTTGTGGCCGATGTTTCCCCATGTCTAAAACGTGTATTTACACCCTGAATACCTTTCTGCGGGTCATCCAACTTTAGTTTGGCGTCAAAGATGGACCCAAAATGCCGGATCAGGGTTCGGGCAGCATCACTGGAGAAAATGGACGGGTGACGTATTGGGTCGTGTTATTTGTTTCAGACTCGGACGTTTCGGGTCGGGACCCTTCTTTGGGCTTAGTTTGGGGTTTGCTTTGGGTTCTTGTGGGCCAAAGAGCCCACAGTGTAGGCAGGAACTGCAGACGTTGGTTTACATGTCGGAAGGAGCTACAGATGCCGGTTCCCCAAAGCCCATCTCAGCACTTGTAGGATATCCATGTCTCAGCAGAGTTTGGATTCTCCCTCGACATGAATCAGCTTGGCACAGGCTAGAAAACTATTGGGATTCAATTCTCCAACATGATCGATCATGATATATGGTGTTTGAGTTGCTGTTGCATTCCCAGAGGTGAGCAAATCCAGCTGCTAACAAGAAGAAATGTTTATTAAGCTATTTAAGACAAGATTATAAAGTGAACGCGATCTGCTTTCCACACACAGTTCAGCTTTGTCAAAGCTTACCCCCGTTAAAACCCAACCTGGCGATATCTTAGAAATTCTTCCAAAAGTACTGTGCTGGGGTGCCACAAAGCTAACAAGCTCCAAAGAGAGGAGCATCCATTACACTTACCCATAATGGAAATGGGCCATCCCAGATAGAAGCCACTTCCAGATGTTTGGGTGATAGACAAATGCAGAGGAAGGTGGCCTGGACGCTGGCACTGGAGATTAGATGAATGAGGGGAGACATTATTGAAAATGTACAAAAGATTCAGACGAGTTTCAACAGGTTAGATGCAAGAGAGGATGCTTCCACTCAATGTGTCGTTCAGAGCCAAGGGTCCCAGTATCAGGACATGGGGCAAGACATTAAGGGCAGAGATGAAGAGAAACTTGTTAGGGGGGGTGGTGAACCTGTGGAATTCTCCACCAAAGGATTTAGTTCAGTTTAGAGATACAGCGAGGAAACACCCACTCCGGCCCACAGAGTTCGTGCCGACCAGCGATCCTCCTGTACACTAACACTACACGACACACACAAGAGACTATTTGCAATTTTGTTGAAGCCAATTAACCTACAAACCTGGACGTCTTTGGAGTGTCAGGGGAACCAGAGCACCCAAAGAAAACCCACGCGGTCACAGGGAGAACGCACAAGCTCCATACAGACTGCATCTGTAGTCAGGGTCGAACAAGGGTCTCAGACCCTGCAAGGCAGTAACTCTACCACTGCGCCACCGTGCCGCTCGAAACACAAAATACATCAAGGTGGATGGGGAGACTGAAGAATATACTATTGGGCAAGAACACGTGTGTTTTCTCCCGAGATGCTGCCTGACCTGCTGAGTTACTCCAGCATTTTGTGAATAAATCGATTTGTACCAGCATCTGCAGTTATTTTCTTATACACGTGTGTGATTGTTTGAACTCAGGGAAAGTGCTAGTTAGGAAAACCAAAGATAACCTCAAAATGCTGGAGCAATTCACAGCAAGACAGGCAGCATCTCTGAGGGGGGGGGGGGGGGGGGGGGGAAGGAATGGGTGAAGTTGTGGGTCGAGACCCTTCTTCAGACTGGGAAAGTACTGGGGCTTGGTCCATGGAGCTACAGAATCAAACGTTACAGACATTCTTGCAAGCATCATTCTGTTAAAGGTAACTTTCCTGCGTTTACACTAAGCAGCTCTTTGCAATGAAACATTAACTATGCAGCTCGATAACTTGCAACCACCATTAAGCAAATCTCAGGGAAGGCAATTGCCTGGCTGCAAATCAATAAACACTCAGCAAATAACAGTCATTTTGTTACAAGTCATAAACACCTTTTTTTACCTGTAGATTGCCCGATTAACATTGAGAGACAGACTTTCAAAGATTCTGAATTGTTATCTATTCTTTGAGAGGACCTTCTAGTGGTAAAATAACACCATTATTTTAATAATGCAAACAGCTACTGCTTGGCCATCAAATATTTGCACATTACTGAGTAAAGCTGCAGAGACTTTCTCCAGATTGCACTTTTTTAACTGGAAAATTTCTATTGCCATGGCTGGAAATAAATATCACCTTTGACAATCTGGGAACATTTTACGTACATGTACACTATCAAGGAAACAACACGAATTAGCAACTCGAAACGTCACCTATTCCTTTCTCCAGAGATGCTGTCTGACCCACTGAGTTACTCCAGCTTTGTGTCTATCTAGTGAATTGAGTTTATTTTATTACTAGACCAAGTTGACCCGTTGGGGCCAAACCTCTCCTGCATTGGTGCAGCACCCTCTCCTCCCTCCCTTCCCCCCATCCCCTCCCTCCCACGCTCCCTCCCTCCCTCCCCCCCTGCCCTTCCCCCTCCCCCCCCTGCCCTTCCCCCTCCCCCCACTCCATCCCACTCAACCCACTCCATCCCCCTCAACCCCCCTTATCTTCCATCGTCCCCCCCTCTCTCCCCCCTCCCTTCTCCCCCTCCCCCCCTAGGAGATAGATTTAAACTTTAAAAATGTGAATAACTTTCAAAATATAACACCGATTTCAATGAAACGTCTTCCATTAGCACCAAAGGGGACGACGGTGAGCAAGTTGGGCCTAAAATTGTTGCGCTATCATGTACCGTTTTGGCTGTAGTTCAGGAACAAACAAACAAACAAACAAACGAGAATTTTAGTGTATAGATTGTCACATGTACCGAGGAACAGTGAAATGTCTTTTTGCTGCGAGCTATCCAGTCAGCGAAAAGCCCCTCGCATGATTACAATCAAGCCGTCCACAGTGTACAGATGCAGGATAAAGGGTGCATTATTCAGTGCAAGGTAACGACCGATTAAAAAGTTCAAAAGGTCTCCAACGAGGTAGATGGTGGGTCAGGACCACACTCTAGTTGTGCATGGGATGGTTCATTTGCTGATAGCAGCGTGAAAGAAACCGTCCCCGAATGTGGAGGTATGTGTTGTACTTCGTGATCCGGTACCTGTTGTACCTTTGTTGAGACTCTGGACGGACCACAAGTACACGCGTGTAAAAGGTTACAATGCTGGAGCTTAACTCCAGGCTGTTTATTCCGTGGCCACCTGGAACCAGAGTGACCACCTAATCACACCAATCTCTTATATACACATTACTACACAGGCAAACAAAGTAGTCCTTGGGATACACAAAGTAGTCCCAGCAATATCACAACAGTATGCGCCTTCACATCTTATTTAGTTTTAGTTTAGTTTAGAAATACAGGGCTGATACAGGCCCTTCAGCCCACCGAGTCCGCGCCGCCCAGCAATCCCCACACATTAACACTATACACACACCAGAGACAACGTTACACGTACACCAAGACCGAAGATCTCTGAGCAAACCCATGCGGTCATGGGGAGAACGTACATTTTAGAGATAGAGAGACACAGCGCGGAAACAGGCCCTTCAGCCCACCGAGTCCGCGCCGCCCAGCGATCCCTGCACATTAACACTATCCTACACACACTAGGGACAATTTTTACATTTTACCCAGTCAATTAACCTACATACCTGTACGTCTTTGGAGTGTGGGAGGAAACGAAGATCTCGGAGAAAACCCACGCAGGTCACGGGGAGAACGTACAAACTCCGTACAGACGGCGCCCGTAGACAGGATTGAACCCGAGTCTCAGGCGCTGCATTCGCTGTAAGGCAGCAAACTCTACCGCTGCGCTACCGTGCTGCCTCCGTACAAACTCCGCGCAGACGGCACCCGTAGTCGGGATGGAACCCGGGTCTCCGGCGCTGCAAGCGCTGTAAGGCAGCAGCTCTACCGCCGCGCCACCGTGGCCACCCATCCACATCGTTGGAAGGCCAGTGTCTAAATGAGCGCATTGCTCAATATGAACCGTGTAACAAGCCAGAGGTTATTCATGGAATCAGCTCCTTTGCAGGCAGCCATGAGACCGTGCGTGTGCGTATGCATGTGCGTGTACGTGTGCATGTGCGTGTGTGTCACAGTCTCCTGTTTGTCTGCAGATTAGCGCTGTGATGTCAAAGTTAAATAAGCGAATGGGGCCACAAATGATGCACCTGCTTCTCCTTTCATGCTCGGCTGTTTGCTTTGCAACGACCGGGGGGTTACAGCCAATTAATTCCACAATTCTGTAAATCATTAAGCATGTTTTCCACATGAAAAATAACTTGGTGCAGGAATATGTCTTGCAGACACAGTAACACAACAAAATAAAAAGAGACTGCATCCGTAAAAGGCCATTGTAGTTTAGTTTAAACAGCGCAGAAAAACGGGTCCTTCGGCCTACCGAGTCCATGTCGACCAGTAATCCCCACACACTAACACTATCCTACACACACACACACACACACACACACACACAGGGGATACTTTACATTTATATCAAGACGATTAACCTACAAACCTGTACGTCTTTGGAGTGTGGGAGGAAACCGGAGTTCTGGGAGAAAACCCACGCGGCCACGGGGAGAACGTACAAACTCCGTACGGACAACACCCGTAGTCGGGATCGAACCCGGGTCTCCGGCGCTGTAAGGCAGCAGCTCTACCACTGGGTCACCCTCAATGCTTGAAATGCTTCAAGGAACCAAAACACCTTTATTCAGAACTGGATCTGTGCCAGTGCCTTTGCTAGCTTGAAAAAGAATTGTACAGCTAGAGGCTAAAACATATGCTGGAATCAATAAAGAGAGAAGCGGATGCAGGAGAAATGATAACACGGGGACAGGCACTGCTGTCTCATTGCACCCTTCAAGCAACCCCCCCCCCCCATCATCCCTACTCCAGCTACAGAACACCAAAGCCGTTTGCTTTAAAGACAACGCAAACAGGGGGAAAACCCACTGAACATATTCTTTAGGTCAGTTTATTATTGTCACGGGTACAGAGGTACAGGGAAATGTTTTTATTTGTTTCCTCCTCAGTCAGCAGTAAGGCTATACATAATTACAATCAAGCCGTCCACAGTCTACACTGGATAAAGGGAATAATAGACAATAGACAATAGTGTGCAGGAGGAGGCCATTCGGCTCTTCGAGCCAGCACCGCCATTCAATGTGATCATGGCTGATCATTCTCAATCAGTACCCCCTTCCTGCCTTCTCCCCATACCCCCTGACTCTGCTATCCTTAAGAGCTTTACCTAGCTCTCTCTTGAAAGCATTCAGAGAACTGGCCTCCACTGCCTTCTGAGGCAGAGAATTCCACAGATTTACAACTCTCTGACTGAAAACATTTTTCCTCATCTCAGTTCTAAATGGCCTACCCCTTATTCTTAAACTGTGGCCCCTTGTTCTGGACTCCCCCAACATTGGGAACATGTTTCCTGCCTCTAACGTGTCCAACCCCTTAATAATCTTATACGTTTCGATAAGATATCCTCTCTTCCTTCTAAATTCCAGTGTATACAAGCCTAGTCGCTCCAGTATTTCAACCTACGACAGTCCCGCCATTCCAGGAATTAACATAGTAAACCTACGCTGCACGCCCTCAATAGCAATGTTTAAAGCGAGATGAAAAACTAGAAAGTCCGATAAAAGATGCCCTGAGATTCCCAATGTGGTAGATGGTAGCTCAGGACCACTCTCTAGTTGGTGATGGGGACAGTTCAGTTGCCCGCTAACAGCTGGAGAGAAACTGACCCCTGAATCTGGAGGTGTGCGTTTTCACACTTCTGTACTACTTCCCTGATGGGAGAGGGGAGAAGAGGAGTGACTGGGATGAGACTCATCTTTGATTATGCTACTGGCCTTGTCGAGGCAGCGTGAGGTGTAAATGGAGTCAATGGAAGGGGAGGAGGTTGGTTTGTGTGATGGTCTGGGCTATGTCCACAACTCTGCAATTTCTTGCAATCATGGATGGAGCTGTTCCCAAACCATGCTGTGTCTACCCCCCTCCGATGTAGGTGACAGTCAACTCTATCTATACCCCTCGTCATTTTATATATACGGGGGTTAGGAGGGAGAGATAGATCAGCCATGATTGAATGGCGGAGGAGGCTTGATGGGCCAAATGGCCCTAATTCTACTCCTATTCCTTATGACCTTATACACCTCAATTCTGTTGCCTCTTATCCTCCTCCACTCCAGGGACAACAGAACAAGCTTCTGCCGTCTCTCCTTAAAGCCAAACTATTCTGGTGATGAAGCAACATCCCGGTGAATCTCCTCTGCATCCTCTCCCAATAATATTCCAAAGCACGGTGTTCCGGCAATCTCAGCGTCATCCGCAAATTCCATCGATCGTACATCCCAGTCATTCCTGTTCGCTCCGCTGTCACATGTACTTGCTTTGCTTACAATTCAGTAGGATCTTACTGTACACACGCACAATCATCCCCAAGTACAAGAGTGCAACCATTGTTGTGCAGGAACAGTAGTTTAGTTTAGAATACGACGCGATAAACGAGTCCTTCGGCCCACCGGCTCCGCGCCGACCAGCGATCACCCCGCACACTAACCCTATCCTACACACGCCAGGGAACAATTTAACATTATATACCAAGCCCAATTTATCTACAAACCTGCACGTCTTTGGAGCGTGGGAGGACACTGAAGATCTCGGAGAAAACCCACGCAGGTCACGGGGAGAACGTACAAACTCCGTACAGACAAGCACCTGTAGCCAGGATTGAACCTGGGTCTCTGGCGATGTAAGACAGTTGCTCTACCGCTGCGCCACCGTGCTGCCCACCGATGGATTAGACAGAAATACCCATCAGTTCAGTGCCATCTTGCATTCTTCAAGTTAAAAGGCTCTCTTAAAAACAGAAAGTTTTATCTTGGCCTTAAAAAGTAGTTCATCAGCCACTGGAAACAGATTACATGGATTGTGATTTTATTTTACATTTAACCTGTGTCCCAACTACCTATTTTGGTAGAGAGTTGAAATCTAGTTTCACGGTTAGCAAATTACTTTTATTCATTCTCATATTCTCAATTTTTTTTTTTTCTCTCTCTCTCTCTCTCTCTCTCTCTCTCTCTCTCTCTCTCTCTCTCTCTCTCTCTCTCTCTCTCTCTCTCTCTCTCTCTCTCTCTCTCTCTCTCTCTCTCTCTCTCTCTCTCTCTCTCTCTCTCTCTCTCTCTCTCTCTCTCTCTCTCTCTCTCTCTCTCTCTCTCTCTCTCTCTCTCAATAGTCTGAAACAAACAATACAACATTTCAGATTTAAAAAAATATCAGGAATGATTCCATGATCCAATGGACAAGCAGGGCTTATGAAAAATGGATCTGCAAAAAAAAAAAAGTCCACAAGCTCTTTGCGTGTTACAAGGTCATAAGGTCACAAGTGATTGAATTAGGCCATTCGGCCCATCAAGTCTACTCCACCATTCAATCATGGCTGATCTATCTCTCCCTCCTAACCCCATTCTCCTGCCTTCTCCCCATAACCTCTGACACCCATACTAATCAAGAATCTATCTATCTCTGCCTTAAAAATATCCACTGACGGCCTCCACAGCCTTCTGTGGCAAAGAATTCCACAGATTCGTCACCTTCTGACTAAGAAATTCCTCCTCATCTCCTTCCTAAAATAACGTCCTTTAAATCTGAGGCTTCAACCTCTAGTCCCAGACTCTCCACTAGTGGAAACATCCTCTCCACATACCAATCCAAGCTTTTCACTGTTCTGTATGTTTCAATGAGGTCCCCCCTCATTCTTCAAAACTGGAAGAACTAGATACTAGATTCATATTATGCCAAGAAATGCAATGCCCCTGTAAAGCATAATGTTCCAAATAACTGAGCTTGCAGGACGCTTCAAATTAATGGCATTAAGTGTTGGCAGTCCACAAGGGATTAATTTTGTTATTAATTTTATTTGTCATATGTAGATTAGCACAGGGTCAACGGTACAATGAAATGTATTTGACAAGACAACGGGTCACCTCAGCAGTAATATTCCAAGGATAAATAAGATAAAAATGACATTAGTGAGGTAAAAAGACAATGTTAAAATAATCAACATATATAATGTGAAATGTGTTTATGAGTTCAGAAGCCTGATGGCCTGATGGTAGAAACTGTTCTTAAGTCTGGCGGTACGCGCAGCCATACTTCTGTATCGTCTGCCTGACGGTAACAAGGAGAACAGCCTGCGTGCTGGGTGGCTGTGGTCCTTGATGATGCTGCGTGCCTTCCGCAGGATGCATTTTGTGTCCATCTTAACAGCAAAGAGCAATATATATATATATATAGGGTTTCCCCTTCCCCTGACTCTCAGTTTGAAGAAGGGTCTCGACCCAAAACACCACCCATTCCTTCTCTCCACAGATGCTGCCTGTCCCGCTGAGTTACTCCAGCTTTTTGTGTCTATCTCTGGCAGTTCCTTCCGACACAAATCTATTCATCCATTCACATTAGAAACTAATTTTGTTTTTTAATTGACTGAGGTAAAATGTAAACACTGAAACGTTAGCTACATGTGTGAGAGTCCCCCTGTTACACACATATGTAGTGCCACCTTTCTCCATCTACAAGAGAAAGCTCTGGTGATGACTGTTTAGAATGGACAACCAAGGGAAAGTGACTGCTAGCATCAGTAAATCCAAGAGTCAGCCGCTGATCATTTGGCAAGAAAAGTTAATGAAACATTTTAGATTTCAACTTGTTATTTCTGATTCTAAATACTCGGCGTGGCTCAATAGAGCAGTAGAATTTTATGACCCAGTATATTGATTGTTGACCTACTAAGCGGACTGGTCCCAATTTTCGTTTTTGCTGGCTAGAAATGTTTCGAGGAAGACCTGTTTGCTGACACCCATTTTCAATGAGTTCTGCTTCATTTGCCGGATGTTATTTCCACAATTGCACAGCGTTTGGTATTTAAATCAATGGGAGGAAGGGGGAAGAGTTTGGGCAGGTTAGAATTGTGAATTGAATAAACTTTATTAGCAAAGTGTGCACATGTACAAGGAATTTGCCTTGGTGCTTTGCTCGCAAGTAACAACACGACGTGCAGTAAACAATTCCGAATAAAACATTACACGTTATAACATTAAAGATTATTTATGTACCTTAATCTTGCTGTTAAGGCAGGCACAAAATGCTGGTGTAGCTCAGCGGGTCAGGCAGCATCTCTGGAGAAAAGGCGCAGGTGAGGAGGCTTCAATAGACAATTGACAATAGGTGCAGGAGGAGGCCATTCGGCCCTTCAAGCCAGCACCGCCATTCAATGTGATCATGGCTGATCATTCTCAATCAGTACCCCGTTCCTGCCTTCTCCCCATACCCCCTGACTCCGCTATCCTTAAGAGCTCTATCCATCTCTCTCTTGAATGCATTCAGAGAATTGGCCTCCACTGCCTTCCGAGGCAGAGAATTCCACAGATTCAAAACTCTCCAACTGAAAAAGTTTTTCCTCATCTCAGTTCTAAATGGCCTACCCCTTATTCTTAAACTGTGGCCCCTTGTTCTGGACTCCCCCAACATTGGGAACATGTTTCCTGCCTCTAACGTGTCCAACCCCTTAATAATCTTATACGTTTCGATAAGATCTCCTCCCATCCTTCTAAATTCCATCCTTCAATTCTGAAGAAGGGGCTGGATCCAAAACGTCACCCATTCCTTCTCTCCAGAGATGCTGCCCGTCCCGCTGAGTTACTCCAGCATTTTATGTCTTGTGTCTATCTTCAGTGTAAACCAGCATCTGCAGTTCCTTGTTGTTGGTTCTTTGCCATTGGTGGCTGTGGCACATTGCTGCCTTGTAAAGCTGTTTAAGGGCCTGACTCACCGAATTTAATGAATAATTTTTTTTCAAACTTTAGTAATGTTTTTATAATATTAAAACTTCAACAAAAAAATTGAATCGTTTTTAGATTTTTTTTAGATTTAGAGATACAGCGCAGAAACAGGCCCTTCGGCCCACCGGGTCCGCGCCGCCCAGCGATCCCCGCACACTAACACTATCCTACACCCACCAGGGTCAATTTTTTTAAACATTTGCCCAGCCAATTAACCTACATACCTGCACGTCTTTGGAGTGTGGGAGGAAACCGAAGATCTCGGAGAAAACCCACACAGGTCACGGGGAGAACGTACAAACTCCGTACAGATGGCGCCCGTAGTCAGGTTCGAACCCGAGTCTCCGGCGCTGCATTCGCTGTAAGGCAGCAACTCTACCGCTGCACCACCGTGCCCTATACCCATGTGTTTATGCTCAGAAATCATCAGAGCAGACGTAGACCAGAGCCAGGAGTGGTGGTGGAGGCAGACAGTTCATGGTGTTTAAGAGGCTTTTAAAGAGGCACATTCCTCAGAATGCAGGATGAAGGGGTGATCTTATAGAGGTGTGCAAAATCATGAGAGGAATAGATCAAGTAAACGCACAGTCTCTTGCCCAGAGTCGAGGTAATGAGAATCTGACGTCATCGGTTTAAGGTGAGGGGGGGGGGGGGGGGGTGGGGAGATTTAATAGGGACCTGCAGGGTAACTTTTTTCTTAATGCACAAAGGGTAGTGGGTGTGCGGAACGAGCTGCCAGAGGAGGCAGTTGAGGCAGGGACTATCGCAACGTTTAAGAAACATTCAGACAGGTACATGGAGAGCATAGATTTAGAGGGGATCTGGGCCCCTGGGCAGGCAGGTGGAACTAGTGTAGCTGGGACATGTTGACATGTGTAGGAAAGTTGGGCCAAAGGGCCCGTTTCCACAGTGAATGACTCTAGGTACATGGATTTCGAGGGATATGGGCCAGACGCGGGGAAGGTGGGATGAGTGTAGATGGGGCATATTGGTTGGTCTGGGCAAGCAGGGCGGAATGGCCAGTTACCGCACTGTATGACTCTGAAGAAGGGTCTCGACCCGAAACGTCACCCATTCCTTCTCTGCAGAGATGCTGCCTGTCCCGCTGAGTTACTCCAGCATTTTGTGTCCATCTTCGATTTATACCAGCATCTGCCGTTCTTTTCTACACTCTCTCTATTAAATTATACATTATTATTACATAATTTACTACCCTGACCTTGAACTTTAGTGCGAGTGTCTTGCGTACAAAACAAATAACACAGCTTTGTCACTCAATGTAAATGGAGGTTTGTACCACTTTACATCTGCCCTGGAGCACGCCCGGACTGGTATTATTATTTTTAAATGCCAGCTTAATGATCAACTCTTGTAGCTTCCCCACTGAAGGGTAAACAAAGGATGAAAGTGTCCCCGTGTATGGAGTGTAACTGACGCTCAGAAACATGTCACAAACCATCTGCCTCAAACCTATCCAAACTGTCGGCACGTATTCTAATCTAGTCAAACAAGAAATAACTGGGACAAGGCAATTTAAAAAGTTGCTTTCAGGTCATCAAAAGACCTGTGAAGATGGAGCAAGGCGCTGGCAGTATCACAAAGCTGCAGGCCCTTAATGCTCAGCTTTGAAGTTCAATTGTGCTTTGCTGTAGTATTGAGTAAGTACGACTTTAGCATGTCTTCATGACCATTGTACACTTTCTATTTTAAATATGAATTGCACAAAAGATCTTGACTTAAATCCATGCATGAATAGCGAGACCAGGAATAACCTTTCATATCAATTTTTCCAGTACGGACCGGACTGATAATGTCATGCAAATTGCTTCGCTGTTGTGTTTCTTAGTGGAAAAAAAAATCTTTTTTTTTTCTCTCTCTCTCTCTCTCTCTCTCTCTCTCTCTCCACTGTAACTGAAGTCACGCCGACACAAATTGCTATTGTCCTTTTAGTTTTGCAATGCAAATTCTATTTTGCAGTAGGTAGATTTACAACCTTGCTCTGAATGGGGGCACGTATAAATGGCGCGTTTGTCTTGCCTTTCTGCCTGCAGTTCAAGGCTTAGTTTCGAGGTATGGCGCGGAAACGGGCCCTTCGGCCCACCGGGTCAATTTAGCTACAAACCCGCACTTCTTTGGAGTGTGGGGGGAAACCGGAGCACCCGGAGAGAAACCCACGAGGTCACAGGGAGAACAGGCAGTATTTCAGGAGAAAAGTAATAGGGGTCTCAGCCCGAGACATCACCAATTCCTTTTCTCTGGAGAAGCTGTCGGACTCGTCGAGTTACTCCAGCTTTTTGTATCGATCTTAAAGCAGCATCTGCGGTTCCTCCACGGACATATGGGAGGATCTTGGGGTTCAAGCCCATAGCTCCCCGCAAGTGACAACACAAGGCCATTCTAGCCTTAGAGGGAGTCATTCTAGCCTTAGAGGGAGTACAGAGAAGATTCACCAGATTGATCCCTGGGATGGCAGGACTTTCATATGAAGAAAGACTGGATAGACTAGGCTTACACTCACTGGAATTTAGAAGATTGAGGGGGGATCTTATCGAAACATATAAAATTCTTAAGGGGTTGGAGAGGCTAGATGCGGGAAGATTGTTCCCGATGTTGGGGAAGTCCAGAACCAGGGGTCACAGCTTAAGGATAAGGGGGAAGTCTTTTAGGACCGAAATGAGAAAACATTTCTTCACACAGAGAGTGGTGAGTCTGTGGAATTCTCTGCCACGTAAGGTAGTTGAGGCCAGATCATTGGCTATATTTAAGAGGGAGTTAGATGTGGCCCTTGTGGCTAAAGGGATCAGGGGGTATGGAGAGAAGGCAGGTACAGGTTACTGAGTTGGATGATCAGCCATGATCATATTGAATGGGGGTGCAGGCTCGAAGGGCCGAATGGCCTACTCCTGCACCTATTTTCTATGTTTCTATGTTTCTAAGGTGATAGAATGGTAACAGAGGCAAATAATATGTTTGCCTTCATTGGCCAGGGTATTGAGCACAAGCCAGAAAGTAGAACCACAGCTCTATGATTCTTTGACGAGACTGGATTTGGAGTATTGTGCAAGGTACCGGTCACCCCATCACAGGAAAGACATGGAGTCTTTGGAGAGGTTGCGGAAGAGGTTTACCAGGATGCTGAAGATAGACACAAAATGCTGGAGTAACTCAACGGGTCAGGCAGCACCTCTGGAAAAAACTGATGGGTGACATTTTGGGTCAGGATCCTTCTTCAGACTGAGAGTCAGGGGAGAGGGGAAACTAGAGGTTTGAAAAGGTTCAGAACAAATCAGAGCCGGCACCGATGACCCAGGAAGGGTGGAGCCCACAATGGTCCATTGTTGGTTGGGGAAGAGGTGATAGCGAAGGGATACGAACAGCGAAACGAGTAGGATGACTCGGGTAGGGGAGGGGAGGGACGGCGAGCAAGGGAATGCAAGGGTTACGTGACATTAGAGAAATCAATATTCATACCGCTGGGATGTAAGCTGCCGAAGTGAAATACGAGGCGCTGTTCCTGCAATTTGCATGTGGTTTTACTGTGGATTAGAGGGCATTAGCTATAACACAAGTTCAGACAGACTCGGATTGCTTTCTCTGGAGCACTGGAGAGAAGCCCTGGTAGAAGTTTATAAAATGATAAGAGAAAAAGTTCGGGGAGACAGTCAGAATTTTATTCGCAAAGTGGAAATATCAAATACTAGACGGAGAAAGTTTGATGGCAATATATGGAGAGAGAGAGAGAGAGAGAGTTAGATTTAGCTCTTCGGGCTATAGGAATCAAGGGATATGGAGAGAAAGCAGGAACGGGGAACTGATTTTAGATGACCAGCCATGGCCAGAGTGAATGGGTGACTTTTTGGGTCAGGATCCTTCTTCAGACTGAGAGTCAGGGGAGAGGGAAACTAGAGGCTCAAAGGGCCGAATGGTCTACTCCTGCAACTATTATTTTTCTACTAGACGTATGAAAAGGTTCATAACAAATCAGATGGAGAAAGTTTGATGGCAATGTATGGAATAGGTTTATTTTTTGACAAAGCCCAAGGTGTTGGCACGGTGGTGGAAGGCAGATGTGACAATGATGATCGCGATGTTTGAGGCCCTTTCAGATCGGTATATGACAATGCAGAAATGGAGGAACATGGATCATGTGCAGGCAAGAGGGATTAGTTTAACTTGGTAGGCACAAAATGCCAGAGTAACTCAGCGGGAGAGGCAGCATCTCTGCAGAGAAGGACGGGTGACGTTTCGAGTCGAGACCCTTTTTTAGACTTGGTGTTCTGTTTGGCACAGGCGTGTGGGCCAAAGTGCCTGTACCTATGCTGCACTAGGCCATGTTCTTTGTAATTCAAAGAACATAGAACAACATGTTCTGTACACTGTTCCTCCAATACCTACTGTTCTGTGTGTATAGACAATAGACAATAGGTGCAGGAGGAGGCCATTCGGCCCTTCGAGCCAGCACCGCCATTCACTGTGATCATGGCTGATCATTCTCAATCAGTACCCCGTTCCTGCCTTCTCCCCATACCCCCTGACCCCGCTATCCTTAAGAGCACTATCTAGCTCTCTCTTGAATGCATTCAGAGAATTGGCCTCCACTGCCTTCTGAGGCAGAGAATTCCACAGATTTACAACTCTCTGACTGAAAAAGTTTTTCCTCATCTCAGTTCTAAATGGCCTACCCCTTATTCTTAAATTGTGGCCCCTTGTTCTGGACTCCCCCAACATTGGGAACATGTTTCCTGCCTCTAACGTGTCCAACCCCTTAATAATCTTATACGTTTCTTAAAGGGGATTTGAGTATAGGAGCAGGGAGGTTCTGCTGCAGTTGTACAGGGCATTGGTGAGACCACACCTGGAGTATTGCGTACAGTTTTGGTCTCCTAATCTGAGGAAAGACATTCTTGCCATAGAGGGAGTACAGAGAAGGTTCACCAGATTGATTCCTGGGATGGCAGGACTTTCATATGAAGAAAGACTGGATAGACTCGGATTGTACTCGCTGGAATTTAGAAGATTGAGGGGGGATCTTGTAGAAACTTACAAAATTCTTAAAGGGTTGGACAGGCTAGATGCAGGAAGATTGTTCCCGATGATGGGGAAGTCCAGAACAAGGGGTCACAGTTTAAGGATAATGGGGAAGTCTTTTAGGATCGAGATGAGAAAGTTTTTTTTCACACAGAGAGTGGTGAATCTGTGGAATTCTCTGCCACAGAAGGTAGTTGAGGCCAGTTCATTGGCTATATTTAGATGTGGCCCTTGTGGCTAAAGGGATCAGGGGGTAAGGAGAGAAGGCAGGTACGGGATACTGAGTTGGAATATCAGCCATGATCATATTGAATGGCGGTGCAGGCTCGAAGGGCCGAATGGCCTACTCCTGCACCTATTTTCTATTTTTCTATGTTTCTATAAGATCCCCTCTCATCCTTCTAAATTCCAGTGTATACAAGCCTAGTGACTCCAGTCTTTCAACATACGACAGTCCCGCCATTCCGGGAATTAACCTAGTAAATCTACGCTGGACGCCCTCAATAGCAAGAATATCCTTCCTCAAATTTGGAGACCAAAACTGCACATGGTACTCCAGGTGCGGTCTCACTAGGGCCCTGTGTAGTTGGAATGGTGGCAATTACTCGAACCAGCAATGCTTCAGGAATTGATGTCCTTTGGGAAGATAGAAGCAACACTTCTGTAACATGAACTTGTAATAAGCAGAGTGCTTTACATTCTATCTGACGGGGAGGAGCCAGCGCTGCCGTCGCAGCTGCGGCTTGCCTGCAGTCCGTCTGTCTTTTGTGTTTTTTGTTGTTTTTGTCTGAATTGTAGTTTAATATGATGTAGTGTTTGTATGTTATGTTTTGGGGGGGGGGGGTGGGAGGGAACGGGAACTGTAACATTCTCTCTCCAGAACGGAGACGTGACCTTTGTTCTGTGTCGTGTCTCCGTTCCCGTTGCGGTCTACCACCGGCCATTCACCTGGGGCTCTGGTTCGCAGAGCCCGCGGCGCGGACTCACCACCTGCGGCGCTGGCTGCCTGCGGATGCTGCGGGCGCGGCTGCGACTCGTCTCCGGAGGCTCCGGCGCGGGCCGCGTGGACGTCGGAAGCCCGCAGGCCCCTGGATGGGGGCCGACATCGGGAGCTCCGGCAGCGGCAGAGGCAGCGTGTTCGCCCGCCCCGAATCGCGGGGCTTGGGTCGGCCCGCCACGGACCTTTCACCGTCCGGCGCGGCCTGAAATAGGCCGTGGACCTTTCACCGCCCAGCGGCGGCTTCAATATCGGGAGCCCCGACCGCCCCGACGTGGCAAATCCAACAGCCTGACCGCGGGACAAGACGGCAGGGAAGAGAAAAAGACATTTTGGCCTTCCATCACAGTGAGGAGGGACTGGAGGAGACTCACTGTGATGGATGTTTCTTTTTGTTTGGTGTTAGTTGTGATTGTGTGTGTAATTGCATTTGTATTGATTAATCTTATTGGTCTTATTGTTCAACTGCGGGTAATGTTTCATTTTACTACACATTTATGTGTATGTAACAAATAAACGATTATTGACTATTGACTATTGATTGATGGGATTTATTTCACAAAATGCTGGAGTAACTCAGCAGGTCAGGCAGCATCTCTGGAGAGAAGGAATGGGTGACGTTTCGGGTCAAGACCCTTCTTCAGACTGAACGAGGGAGAGAACTGGAGGCAAGAAAAGGCCAGTGCAAAGCAAGACCAGCAACAGACGGCCAAGAAAGGGTGGAGCCCATAAGGGCCCATTGTTGGCTGGGGAAGAGGTGATAACAAAAGGGATACAAGGATCCGGACAGTGGAAATGGCAGGTCGACAAGGGTGGGGGAGGGAGGAAATGCAAGGGTCAGTGGAAGTTAGAGAAATCAACGTTTAATATATTTAATATATTCCTTTATTCGTCCCACACCGGGGAAATTTACAGTGTTACAGCAGCAAAGTGGATAGCAAGAGATCATTCATTATAAATACAAGTAAAGACAAGGATAAATTGTATTCCTTAGCTGTTACTGTTGACTCGTCTGCTGGGAGCAGTGCTGGTTGTGCAGTCTCACAGCAGCGGGAAGGAAGGACCTCTGATATCTCTCCTTCACGCACTTGGGGTGATGGAGTCTGTCACTGAAGGAGCTACTCAGTGCAGTGACAGTGTCCTGCATGCCTCCGATTGTAACTCCGAGCCCTGGTGACGTTCATGCCTTTGACCCGAGTCGGCCTCTGGCAAGGAGCATGTATGTGGCAGCTGCCCATACACCAGTCTCCCCACGTTAAAGGCTATTGAAACATTTTAAGTTTCTGCAACTTAAAATAAATTAACACCCTGACCTACTATTTAACAACTCATCATATTAATTAGCCACCCTCTGTCTGCTCCATGGACAGACAACGCCTCTGCAAAGGAACCCGGTAACCTGGACCTACCAGGGATATACCAGGGTTATCCTCTCTAACCCCTCACCCACCTTTTCTGCAACTTAAAAAAAAACAATTTTCTTTTCTCTCTTCCAGTTCCAATAAAATGTCTTCAACTTGAAATATTAACCCTGTTTCTCTTTCCATAGATGCTGTCCAAGTTGCTAAGTGCTTTCAGCAATTTTGGCTCTTGTTTCAGACCGGGGCGGCTCGGTGGCGCAGCGGTAGAGTTGCTGACTTACAGCGCCACAGACCCAGGTTCGATCATGACTACGGATGCTGTCTGTGCGGTGTTTGATTTTTTTTTAGAGATACAGCGTGGAAACAGGCCCTTCGGCCCACCGAGTCCGCGCCGCCCAGCGATCCCCGCACATTAACACTATCCTACACATACTAGGGACAATTTTTACATTTACCCAGTCAATTAACCTACAAACCTGTACGTCTTTGGAGTGTGGGAGGAAACCGAAGTGGTGGGGAAGATGCTGGAGTCAATTATAAAAGACGAAATTGCTGAGCATTTGGATAGCAGTAACGGGATCATTCCGAGTCAGCATGGATTTACGAAGGGGAAATCATGCTTGACAAATCTACTGGAATTTTTTGAGGATGTAACTAGGAAAATTGACAAGGGAGAGTCAGTGGATGTGGTGTACCTCGACTTTCAGAAAGCCTTCGACAAGGTCCCACATAGGAGATTAGTGGGCAAAATTAGGGCACATGGTATTGGGGGTAGGGTACTGACATGGATAGAAAATTGGTTGACAGACAGAAAGCAAAGAGTGGGGATAAATGGGTCCCTTTCGGAATGGCAGGCAGTGACCAGTGGGGTACCGCAAGGTTCGGTGCTGGGACCCCAGCTATTTACGATATACATTAATGACTTAGACGAAGGGATTAAAAGTACCATTAGCAAATTTGCAGATGATACTAAGTTGGGGGGTAGTGTGAATTGTGAGGAAGATGCAATAAGGCTGCAGGGTGACTTGGACAGGTTGTGTGAGTGGGCGGATACATGGCAGATGCAGTTTAATGTAGATAAGTGTGAGGTTATTCACTTTGGAAGTAAGAATAGAAAGGCAGATTATTATCTGAATGGTGTCAAGTTAGGAGGAGGGGGAGTTCAACGAGATCTGGGTGTCCTAGTGCATCAGTCAATGAAAGGAAGCATGCAGGTACAGCAGGCAGTGAAGAAAGCCAATGGAATGTTGGCCTTCGTAACAAGAGGAGTTGAGTATTGGAGCAAAGAGGTCCTTCTACAGTTGTACCGGGCCCTGGTGAGACCGCACCTGGAGTACTGTGTGCAGTTTTGGTCTCCAGATTTGAGGAAGGATATTCTTGCTATGGAGGGCGTGCAGCGTAGGTTCACTAGGTTAATTCCCGGAATGTCGGGATTGTCGTATGTTGAAAGGCTGGAGCGATTGGGCTTGTATACACCGGAATTTAGAAGGATGAGGGGGGATCTTATTGAAACATATAAGATAATTAGGGGATTGGACACATTAGAGGCAGATAACATGTTCCCAATGTTGGGGGAGTCCAGAACAAGGGGCCACAGTTTAAGAATAAGGGGTAGGCCATTTAGAACGGAGATGAGGAAGAACTTTTTCAGTCAGAGAGTGGTGAAGGTGTGGAATTCTCTGCCTCAGAAGGCAGTGGAGGCCAGTTCGTTGGATGCTTTCAAGAGAGAGCTGGATAGAGCTCTTAAGGATAGCGAAGTGAGGGGGTATGGGGAGAAGGCAGGAACGGGGTACTGATTGAGAGTGATCAGCCATGATCGCATTGAATGGCGGTGCTGGCTCGAAGGGCTGAATGGCCTACTCCTGCACCTACTGTCTATTGTCTATTGTCTATCTCGGAGAAAACCCACGCAGGTCACGGGGAGAACGTACAAACTCCGTACAGACGGCGCCTGTCGTCAGGATCGAACCCGAGTCTCCGGCGCTGCATTCGCTGTAAGGCAGCAACTCTACCGCTGCGCCACCGTGCCGCCCGTGTACGTTCTCCCCGTGACCCGCGTGGGTTTTCTCCGAGATCGTCAGTTTCCTCGCACACTACAAAGACGTGCAGGTTTGTAGGTTGATTATAAACGTGAAACTGTCCCTAGTGTGTGTAGGATAGCGTTAATGTGCAGTGATCGCTAGTCAGCATGGACCCGGTGGGCCAAAGGGCCACTTTCCAGGCTGTATCTCTAAACAAAACCTAAAGTAAATTAGCTGAAGTTGAATTAGCAGGAAAGCTGCAACCATGATGAAGATGATTGAACTTTATTACCTTCCATCACAGTGAGGAAGGTGGAATCCGCTGTGGTGGGTGTTTATGTTAAATTTTATTTTATGTGGCTGCGTGTCTTGTTGCTTTTCACTTAGTAATGGCAACCCGAATTTCATTGTACCTTAATAGGTACATGTGACAATAAATTGATCTTGAAATCATTCTCTCTTGAACCATGGTTACACAGATGTGAGGGAGATATGAAGAGGGATTACGAAGTTAAAATGCACTGGAGCATCTCAATGGGTCGAGCAGCATCTCTGGAGAACGTGGACGAGGAAACGTTTCAGTTTGGGACCCTTCTTCTAGTTGGCCGAGCGTACTCTAAGGCACCGAAGCCTAATTCAGTCCAACCTGATATTCCAACGTGGTTCTTCGAAGCCGAGTAGAGAAAGCAAAACTGGAGGCAAGAGTTGAAAGTTCGAGGGCATGAGTACCGTGAATGGGCAACACCCATTCTCAGGGCGGGTGGATCCATGAGGACTTGCGGAGAATGCAAGCTGACTGCTCTTAGAGTCTGGCCGTTGGAACAGAATCAGTTTCTGTGAATGCAAGGCAGATTTACAGTTTTGCCTGAAGGCACGCTAAGGATCCCTGAAGGATCGTTCAGTTTATGAGTCACGCTTATCAACAGATGTGTGAGGGGAGCGTTCCAAGCGGTTCTGGCTGTCAACGTACCCGACGGCTTGTTCAAACACATAATAGACTACCCATAGAGTTTCAACAGCACCTGCTGTCACAAGGGGAGAGGTGGAGTGGCAGTTTCAAGGCATGTTCAGGTTTGTTATGTACATAGACAATGTCCTGCTAATGGGGGCCACAAGAGATGAAGACTTGAACGACCAGTTATTATGCGAGAGGCATTGGCCTCAGCTGCTTATGGTCTTGTCAGTGCAATGTTTATTCTCTTTCAATGTACCCGTTTACACTAAAGACCCAAAACCATTCCAAGAAAGCATTTCGTCAGAATGCACCACAGCACGGTTTGGCAACGGCTCCATCCAAGACCCCAAGAGAGTGCAGCGAATTGTGGATGCAGCCCAGACCATCGCACAAACCAACCTCCCTTCCATCGACTCCATCTACACCTCACGCTGCCTCGGCAAGGCCAGCAGCACAATCAAGGACCAGTCGCACCCCGGCCACTCCCTCTTCTCCCCTCTCCCATCGGGCAAAAGGTATAAAAGTGTGAAAACGCACACCTCCAGATTCAGGGACAGTTTCTTCCCAGTTGTACTAAATGTTATTTCCTTATCGTGTATCTGTGCACTGTAAACGGCTCGATTGTAATCGTGTATTGTCTTTTCGCTGACTGGTTAGCACGCAAAAGCTTTTCACAGTACCTCGGTACACGTGACAATAAACTAAACTGAAAGGGTAGTCAGGAGTCAACCACATTGATATTAAGCATGGTATCAATGTCTGACCTACTGTAATAGTTCCAGTCTTCACGTACGTAGCCCAGTTGCGCCTATGGTCATTAGTCATTGATAAAGCTTTTATCTGCACTCTCCATGTAGCTGCAATACTATATTCTACATGGTATGATTGTATTCATGTTTGGTTTAGTTTAGAGATGCAGCGCGCAAACAGGCCCTTCGGCCCTTCGAGTCGCGCCGACCAGCGATCCCCGCACACCAACACTATCCTACACACACACACACACACACACACACGGGACAATTTGCGATTATACCAAGCTAATTAACCTACAAACGTGTACGTCTTTGGAGCGCGGGACGAACCCGGAGAGAGCCCACGCAGGTCATGGGGAGAACGTACAAACAAGCACCCGTAGTCAGGATCAAACCCGGGTCTCTGGCGCCGTAAGGCAGCAACTCTACCGCTGCGCCACCGGGCCGCTCCCAATGTATGGGATAATCGGTACAAGGGGGCAATGATAAACCAATGCCAATAATAGAGATCAATAGATCAATAGCCAAGATTTGAGGAGATTCCTCGTCCATGAATACTTTAAAATCGGTCACGTATCAGATATCCTTACCGATACCAGTTTAATGCACAGGTTTTTGCTCGATGAACACATTGAGTAGATGCGTATCCTACCCAAGGCCAGTTGCCCTGATCCTTCCACCTCCCAGAAAGATGACTAGCCAAAGATGTCAGGTGGAATTAGAAGGTATTGATTTTTAAGGGTTTTCAAAAGGCACACACTTTATTCATACAAATAATTTCACCAGTACACTGCTTGCCAACAATTGCAATAGAAAAATCAGTAAACAATCGGCTTGATTATTCCTAATTTAACAAATTACTTTCTCTCTTGGACCTCCCATCATGAGCAGAAGCTTGCTGTAAATCCATGTCAGCAGAATAGCAGACAGGCAAATATCTATTATTTCACCTTCCAAATGCATTTACACCGACTCCATTGGGGGGTGTGGGGAAAAATCCATTACAATCCCTTTTAAAGGAAGGTCATCCATCCATTTAGACCTTTTAACCCCCCAATTAGTGGTTAGTTTAGTTCAGAGACACAGTGCGGAAACAGGCCTTTCGGCCCACCGAGTCCGCGCCGACCAGCGATCCCCGCACACTAACATTATCCTACACACACGAGGGACAATTTACATTTTTTAACAAGCCAATTGGCCTACAAACCTGTATGTCTTTGGAGTGTGGGGGGGAAAACTGGAGTTCCTGGAGAAAACCCACATAGGTGACGAGGAGAACGTGCAAACTCCATACAGTCAGCACCCGTAGTCAGGATCTTGTACGTGCCATTGTTGCAGCTGCAAGATCGCTGACTGTGCACAAGTGCATTCTGAGCGTGGAAGGATGCAGTAACTCAGCGGGTCAGGCAGCATCTCTGGAGAATAGGAATAAGTGACGTTTCGGGTCAAGACCCTCCTTTGAGACTCGCCTGAAGAAGGCTCTCGAACCGACTCCATCATCCACTCCTCAATTCACTGTCGCACCGAACACCACAGCCCCACCCGGCTCGGACACGCCCCACAAAGAGTGGGTCGCCCTGAACCGGCTCCGCACAGGGGTCGGCCGGTTCAACGCCAACATGCATCGTCGGGGGTTGCGTCCATCAGCAGCCTGCGTGTGCGGAGCAGACCAGCAAACAGCGCAGCACAGCATTTTCGACTGCACTGTCCTCCGTCCCCCTGGTGGAGGGGTAGACCTCACGGCCCTTGACAACAGCACATTGCACTGGCTACAGCGCCTGGAGGCCGTTACATAACTCCTGCTGCTCAAACGCAAGAAGAAGACGACCCACTCCTTCTCTCCAAAGATGCTGCCTGACCCGCTGAGATACTCCTACCTAAGACCCATTTACCACTATGGGCAAAGCATGTCTAATTGGCGGCACGGTGGCGCAACGGTAGAGTTGCTGCCTTACAGCGAATGCAGCGGCGGAGACTCAGGTTCAATCCTGACTATGGGTGCTGTCTGTACGGAGTTTGTACGTTCTCCCCGTGACCTGCGTGGGTTTTCTCCGAGATCTTCGGTTTCCTCCCACGCTCCAAAGACGTACAGGTATGTAGGTTAATTGACTGGGTAAATGTAAAAATTGTCCCTAGTGTGTGTAGGATAGTGTTAGTGTGCAGGGATCGCTGGGCGGCGCGGACTTGGTGGGCCGAAAAGCCCTGTTTCCGCGCTATATCTGAAATATGAAAATAATATGGTGCGGCTTGCATTTTGCAATGAACTTTATACTTCAGTTAAATTGCATTATTTTTTAATATTTACATATAGCGTGGAAACAGGCTCTTCGGCCCACAGGGTCCGCGCCTCCCAGCTATCCCCGCACACTAACACAATCCTACACCCACTAGGGACAATGTTTACATTTGCCCACCCAATTAACCTACATAGCTGCACGTCTTTGGAGTGTGGGAGGAAACCGAAGATCTCGGAGAAAACCCACGCAGGTCACGGGGAGAACGTACAAACTCCGTACAGATGGGGCCCGTAGTCAGGATCGAACCTGAGTCTCCGGCGCTGCATTCACTGTAAGGCAGCAACTCTACCGCTGCACCACCGTGTACAAAGCATGCACCTTGTGGCTGATATTCTCAGCTGGGATATTAACTCCGTTTAATATGCTTTAGAAAACCCGAAGGTTAAACAATTTTGAACAAAAACATTTAAATACCTGCACATTACTAATAGGAAATTGTAGAATGCCTGAATCTTAAACAGACAGTGCCAGATTCAGATCAGTAAATGATTCATTGATTTGAAAGCTCCCGAGCAAGAATGGTACAAGATATTCCCTAAATAATTGTGAATGCTGCACCATTATCTTGGTTTCAGTGAATTCAGATTGAACAGTTTTAAACCAAGAGCCATCTAGATCAATACTGATTTGAAATAAGTGCTTTTGACAATAGACAATAGGTGCAGGAGGAGGCCATTCGGCCCTTTGAGCCAGCACCGCCATTCAATGTGATCATAGCTGATCATTCTCAATCAGTACCCCATTCCTGCCTTCTCCCCATACCCCCTGACTCCGCTATCCTTAAGAGCTCTATCTAGCTCTCTCTTGAATGCATTCAGAGAATTGGCCTCCACTGCCTTCTGAGGCAGAGAATTCCACAGATTCACAACTCTCTGACTGAAAATGTTTTTCCTCATCTCAGTTCTAAACGGCCTACCCCTTATTCTTAAACTGTGGCCCCTTGTTCTGGACTCCCCCAACATTGGGAACATGTTTCCTGCCTCTAACGTGTCCAACCCCTTAATAATCTTATACGTTTCGATAAGATCCCCTCTCATCCTTCTAAATTCCAGTGTATACAAGCCTTTCTTTCATTTAATGTTGAAATATTCGGAATTCAGCGACACAAACCCAAAATACTATTTGTAAAGTCGTTACTTACCAACATCGAATGGACCAAATGCAGAAGGGACTCAACCCAAAACATCGGTCAACCTTCCCTCCAGAGATGCTGCCAGTCCTGCTGACTGGCTCCAGCAGTTTGTGTCTATTTAGAAATACAATCATGGCTGCCTATTACATGCTTTATATTATTGATTCATTTTATATCATTTATATCATTAAGATACAGGTTCATATGCTCTCAATTTCATTCTTCAACCTCACATCACCAAGAAGGATGATCTCCCTTCAGTGCCTCATTCTAAACACATTTCCCAGAAGCAAATATCTTGGAAGGAATAATTGGTATTTGAAATCTGAATGGCGTCAAGAGGCACATATTTTCTAATCTCCCAGTGCTTTGCAGCCCACTGGTGTTTATTAACATAACACCTTTGCATCCCACACTCAGCGTCAATTGCTTTCACCTGTTTACAATTACAGTAATCATGGTGTCTCTTGATTGATCTAATGTGTCAATGAACTAAGCTGTTTAATGCCTCACCAGATGATTATTGCCAACAAATTAGCGTGAGGTACAACTAGGAGGTGCCCAAGACACACCAGGGGGTAGAGAAGTGTGTAGGAAGGAACATCAGTTGCTGGTTTACCCCAAAGATAGACACAAAATGCTGGAGTAACTCAGCGGGACAGGCAGCATCTCTGGAGAGAAGGAATGGGTGACGTTTCGGGTCGAGACCCTCCTTCAGACTGATGAAGGGTCTCGACCCGAAACGTCACCCCATTCCTTCTATCCAGAGATGATGCCTGTCCCGCTGAGATACTCCAGCATTTTGTGTCTATCCAGGAGGTAGAGAAGCCAGACGAAATGTAGAAATAATGAACTGCCGATGATGGTTTACAAAGAAAAGGCACAAAGTGCTGGAGTAACTCAGCATCCATGGAAATCATGGATAGGTGACCTTTTAGGTCAGGACCTACTTCAGACAAAAAAAAACAGTTTTAATTGTCCACTGTTCTGTCTTGTTGAAAAAGTAGTAAGGCCATAATACATGGGAGCAGAATTAGGTCATTAGAATCAGTCTACTCCGCCATTCAATCATGGCTGACCTTTTGTTTCCCAATCTCAACCCTCCTGCTTTCTCCCCGTAAATTTTTAGACTTGAGAGATACAGCACGAAACAGGCCCTTCTGCCCACCGAGCCCATGCTGACCAGTAATCACTCCGTACACTAACCTACACACACACACAAGGGACAATTCTACAACTTACCAAAGTCAATTAACCTGCAAACCTGTACGTCTTTGAAGTGTGTGAGAAACCGAAGCACCCGGAGAAAACCCACGCGGTCACGGGGAGAACGTACAAACTCCATACAGACAGCATATTGGCCAAGCCCCATTTAAGCTGGACCCATTTGCCTGCGTTTGACCCATACCCCTCTAAAACTTTCCTATCCATGCACCTGTCCAAATGTCTTTTAAATGTGGTTATAGTCCCTGCCTCAGCTACCTCCTTTGGCAGCTCGTTCCATACACCCACCACCTTCTGAGTGGAAAAAAAAAGCCCCTCCAGTTCTGATTAAATCTTGCCCCTCTCTCCTTAAACCTATTTCCTTTTCCTTCCAAATCCCACCGGAATACTAATCGATTGGAATGCAGTCCGACCACTTGCACCAACCTTGGCTTGCAACACTGAAAAGAACTTGCAAATGATTTTATTCCCAGACAAAGGATGGGAAATCTGATTACAGCGTGCTACCTCCATGCTTTTCGGGCAGAGCCGATTCACCCGAGCACGTCTCAGCATCTTTTTGGCTTTTCCAGACTGGCAGGTGGAGATTATTCTGATCCCTGTGGATATTTAACAGTCTCTTCGTTCTGCTAATTAAGAATGGTGCATCATATCAAAAGCACTGGCTTATTAGAGCAACAGTTTCCAAAATACATTTTAGCTCAGAGATACAGTGTGGAAACAGGCCTTTAGGGCCACCGAGTCCACGCCGACCAATAAGCACCCAAACACTAGTTCTATCCGACGCACTAGGGACAATTTACAGAAGCCAATTAACCTACAAACCTGCACGTCTTTGGAGTGTGGGAGGAAACCCGAGCACCCGGGATAAACCCACGCGGGTCACGGGGAGAACGTGCAAACTCCACACAGACAGCACCCGTTGTCAGGATCGAACCCGGCTCTCTGGCGCTGTGAGGCAGCAAGTCTACCACTGTGCCACCGTGCCAACCTCTGCTCCTAGTGTCGGAAGAAAATGGGAAAAGTGATGAGAATTATTACCCGGAACTTGGGTAAGAACATGTCCAAAGTTGCTCAGTAAGATTGTACATAGTTTAGTTTAGAGACAGGTCCTTTGGCCCACCGAGTCCGCACCGACCAGCGATCCCCACGCATTAACACTATCCTACACACACCAGGGACAGAACCAGGGGCCACAGTTTAAGAATAAGGGGTAGGCCATTTAGAACGGAGATGAGGAAAAACCTTTTCAGTCAGAGAATTGTGAAGCTGTGGAATTCTCTGCCTCAGAAGGCAGTGGAGGCCAATTCTCTGAATGCATTCAAGAGAGAGCTAGATAGAGCTCTTAAGGATAGCGGAGTCAGGGGGTATGGGGAGAAGGCAGGAACGGGGTACTGATTGAGAATGATCAGCCATGATCACATTGAATGGCAGTGCTGGCTTGAAGGGCCGAATGGCCTCATCCTGCACCTATTGTCTATTGTCTACTGACAATTTACATTTCTACTAAGCCAATTTACCTATAAACCTGTACGTTTTTGGAGTGTGGGAGGAAACCAAAGATCTTGGAGAAAACCCACGCAGGTCATGGGGAGAACGTACAACCTCCGTACAGACAGCACCCGTAGGCAGGATCGAACCGGGGTCTCTGGCGCTGAGTATAGGAGCAAAGAGGTCCTTCTACAGTTGTACCGGGCCCTGGTGAGACCGCACCTGGAGTACTGTGTGCAGTTTTGGTCTCCAAATTTGAGGAAGGATATTCTTGCTATGGAGGGCGTGCAGCGTAGGTTCACTAGATTAATTCCCGGAATGGCGGGACTGTCGTATGTTGAAAGGCTGGAGCGATTGGGCTTGTATACACTGGAATTTAGAAGGATGAGGGGGGATCTTATTGAAACATATAAGATAATTAGGGGATTGGACACATTAGAGGCAGATAACATGTTCCCAATGTTGGGGGAGTCCAGAACAAGGGGCCACAGTTTGAGAATAAGGGGTAGGCCATTTAGAACGGAGATGAGGAAGAACTTTTTCAGTCAGAGGGTGGTGAAGGTGTGGAATTCTCTGCCTCAGAAGGCAGTGGAGGCCAGTTCGTTGGATGCTTTCAAGAGAGAGCTGGATAGAGCTCTTAAGGATAGCGGAGTGAGGGGGTATGGGGAGAAGGCAGGAACGGGGTACTGATTGATAGTGATCAGCCATGATCGCATTGAATGGCGGTGCTGGCTCGAAGGGCTGAATGGCCTACTCCTGCACCTATTGTCTATTGTCTATTGTCTATTGTCCACCGCTGTGCCACCGTGCCATGTACAAATAAAATTCACACCCTCTTTGCAGGTGCAATAAAATTCAGAATATGTAATTAATCTGTTTTTCAAGGAATCCCTAGGATACACTAAGGATTATTCTAGTCAATGTGCATGCGCGCAATAATTTGATGTAATTCTGATAAATGTTCATTGTGATTGAAAAGCAATCCCGCAAAGCTACAAAATAAGCAAATTTTAGAAATTGACAGGAGTGAAGGGATAATTAAATTAGAAAAAACACGTACTCCACGGAACGAGGGACAGACTCAACTTTCAGTTTCTCCAATGTGAAAGCAGAACTCAGTAAGTGCGTCTTTGATATGTTGCATCGATTTAGTCGGTACCATCCTGACCGGATAAAAAGTAGCTTAAGAAAATAACTGCAGATACTGGTACAAATCGAAGGTATTTATTCACAAAATGCTGGAGTAACTCAGCAGGTCAGGCAGCAGACTGAAGAAGGGTCTCGACCCGAAACGTCGCCCATTCCTTCTCTCCTGAGATGCTGCCTGACCTGCTGAGTTACTCCAGCATTTTGTGAATAAATACCTTGGGTAAAAAGTAGCTGATCATTTATGATACATGGTTCTCATCTGGTACGATATGTTTGTATGGTATGGCATGGCATGGCATGGCATGGCATGGCATGGCATGGCATGGTATGGTATGGTATGGCATGGTATGGCATGGTATGGCATGGTATGGTATGGTATGGTATGGTATGGTATGGTATGGTATGGTATGGTATGGTATGGTATGGTATGGTATGGTATGGTATGGTATGGTATGGTATGGTATGGTATGATGAGGAAAAACTTTTTCACCCAGAGAGTTGTGAATCTGTGGAATTCTCTGCCACAGAAGGCAGTGGAGGCCAATTCACTGGATGTATTCAAGAGAGAGTTAGATCTAGCTCTTAGGGCTAACGGAATCAAGGGATATGGGGAGAAAGCAGGAACGGGGTACTGATTCTGGATGATCAGCCATGATCATTATGAATGGCGGTGCTGGCTCGAAGGGCCGAATGGCCTTTTCCTGCACCTATATTCTATGTTTCTATGTTTAAGATCGGATCAGATTTCACGACACCAACTTGATGATAGCTATATTTAAGAACATGCCACTTCTACATCACCAGATGGTTGCCAAGAGCTGTTAAATGGAGAAGCAAGTAACTGCAGATTCTGGAATCCCGAGTAAAACATCGAAGGGTCCCGATGAGGAACGTTGCTCATCCATTCCTTCCAAGGATGCTGCCTGACACACGCTGGTGACATAGGGTTGGCTGGACATTGCCCAAAACTATGGCTCTATCCCTTGGAGTGCAGGAGGATGAGGGGTGATCTTATAAAGCTGTACAAAATCACGAGAGGAATAGATCGGGTAAATGCGCAGAGTCTTTTGCCCAGAGTAGGGGAATCGAGGTCCAGAGGACATAGGTTTAAGGTGAAGGGGGAAAGATTTAATAGGAACCTGAGGAGTAACTTTTTCACACAAAGGGTGGTGGGTGTATAGTACGAGCTGCCGGAGGAGGTAGCTGAGGCTGGGACTATCGCAATGTTTAAGAAACATTTGGGCAGGTACATGGATAGGACAGGTTTGGAGGGATATGGGCCAAACACAGGCAGGTGGGGCATGTTGGGCGGCATGGGAAAGTTGGGCCGAAGGGCCTGTCTCCACGCTGTATGACTCTATGGATGATATCGTAGTTAGCGAAGGTGGTTATAAAAAATTACAGCAGGATCTTGATCAGTTGAGCAAGTGGTCTGACCAATGTTTAATGGAGTTTAATGCAGATAAGTGTGAGGTGTTGCATTTTTGGAAGTCAATTCAGGGTAGAACCTTCACAGTGAATGGCAGAGCCTTACAGAGGGATGTAGGAATGCAAGAACATGGTTCCTTGAAAGTTGTACCACAGATAGGGTGGTCAAAAAATGCTTTCGGTACATTGGCCTTGATCAGTCAGGGTACAGAGTGCAGACGTTTGGTTGGTGTGTAACAGTTGTACAAGACATTGGCGAAGCTGCATTTGGATCTTTGTGTTCCGTTTGGTCACTCTGCTCTGGGAAGGGCGTTGTTAAGCTGGAAAGAGTGCGGAGAAGATTTACGAGGATGTTGCCAGGACTTGAGGGCCTGAGCTACAGAGCGAGGTTGTGGCAGGTGAGGACCTTATCTCTTTCAGTGCAGGAGGATGAGGGGTAATCTTCTAGCTGTGTACAAGATCATGGGAGGGTTAGACAATAGACAATAGGTGCAGGAGGAGGCCATTCGGCCCTTCGAGCCAGCACTGCCATTCAATGTGATCATGGCTGATCATTCTCAATCAGTACCCCGTTCCTGCCTTCTCCCCATACCCCCTGACTCCACTATCCTTAAGAGCTCTATCTAGCTCTTTCTTGAATGCATTCAGAGAATTGGCCTCCACTGCCTTCTGAGGCAGAGAATTCCACAGATTCACAACTCTTTGACTGATTTTTTTTTTCCTCATCTCAGTTCTAAATGGCCTACCCCTTATTCTTAAACTGTGACCCCTTGTTCTGGACTCCCCCTTAGGGTTAGGGTGAATGAACAGAGGGGAATGAAGAACCAGAGGACCAAAGTTTACGGGTGAGAGGGGCAAGTTTTAATAGGAGCCTGAAAGGCAACTTCTGCACACAGAGAGTGGTGGGTATATGGAACGAGCTGCCAGAGGAGGTGATTGACGCAGATACTATAACATTTAAAAGACATTTGGGCAGGGACATGGATAGGAAAGGTTGAGAGGGATATGGGCCAAACGCGGGCAGGTGGGACGATTGGGCATCTTGGTCGGCATGGGCAGGACGGGCCGAAGGGTCTGTTTCTGTGCTGTATGATCCTATGACTGACTGTAGGGAGCTCTATGAACACGCCACCATCACGTCCTAGCTGCGACTACGGCAGTAAAGATCAAACAATGGGACGTATTGTCAAAGGCTGCCCTCTCCAATTATTTCCAGGGCACTTGGCCAAGATTAACACAGCCACACCAGATGCTACAGACTGGCTCCAGATCCCAGACAACAAGAGATAAATTGATACTATTGCCATTCAATGACAAGAATACAACTTTCTCTGGCCCGGAAAATTAATTATTATAAAAATGTGGAATCTGAACCCTTCAATGCAATAGCAAGTGGGACATGGACACGGCAGCTGATTCAAAAGGCATCACGGAAGATCATTTTTCTAATCTCTTTTGAATCAACTAAAGTCGCTTTATTTTGCAGTGCTTTCATCTTTATGTTTTAAGATTGCGTTTTAGACATTTCAGTTGTACACACAGTAAGTGTGTTGGAAGGAACTACAGATGCTGGTTTAAACCGAAGTTAGACACAAAAACCTGGAGTAACTCAGTGGGACAGGCAGCATCTCTGGAGAGAAGGAATGGGTGACGTTTCGGGTCTGAAGAAGGATCTCGACCCGAAACGTCACCCATTCCTTCCCTCCAGAGATGCTGCCTGTCCCGCTGAGTAACTCCAGCTATTTGTGTCTATCTTAGATGAATAGATTTGCTATCTTGCAGGCAGTTTTAAGTTCTATGATTAATTTTTTTTTAGGTTGTTTTGACTTAAAATGAATGAAACAAGGGGTGGTGGGTGCCTAAACACAATGCCAAGGGTGGTGGTGGTGGTGGAGGCAGATATAATCGTGGTGTTTAAGAGGCATTTAGAGAGGCACATGGGTGTGCAGGGAATGGAGGGGTATGGATTAGTTTATCTTGGCATCATGTTCGGCACAGACAATGTGGGCCAAAGGGCCTGTCCCTGGTCTGTTCTTTTGTCTGTTCTAAATGATAATCTGCATTGGAATTCCAATATAAAGTTGAGCATCAGGAATTATTTTGTGCAAGAAAGAGTGGGGGGTTGGTCGAAGCTTTAGTCAAAGCACTCGATCTCTGCAAAAGAATGCTGCAGAATTGATAAATTCACCGGAAAATGGGCTTGCGAAAAACATTATTAAGATCTATTTATATGGGGAAAAGTACGTGCAAAAGTTTAGGAAGCAATTTTCAGGATGAATGCAACAACAGAACCGTGAAATCTTTAACTTGGAGATTTCATTTTCCGATCTTCAAAATGGACACAAGAAGATAATGCGGTCTGAAGAAGGGTCTCGACCCGAGACATCACCCATTCCTTCTCTCCAGAGATGCTGCCTGTCCCTCCGAGTCAATCCAGCGTTTTGTGTCCACCTTCAATCCAAAAATAGGATGTTCCATGTGCCTCCCCCCCCCCCCCCCCCCCCGTTGAATACTGTCCTCTGTAGAAGGCTGGATTAATTTGCAAAGTGATACAGAATCTAAATGGACAACACTGCACTATGCAAAATGAACACACTATTAGGTGCTTAATTCTCTCATGGGAGGCTGGAAGCTCCGTATAATGAAGAAGTCAGCTTTTAATTGTCACCACAAACAGTTTTGTCCAATTAAATGGCTCAGTTTATAGAGCAAGTAGATTTGTTATTCACAGATGTCTAATCCATTTCAGTAATTGCATAGTTCTTGGTCAGACTATCCCCCCACCCTCCCCCCCCCCCCCCCCCCCCCCCCCCAAGACCCTGACATACTTATTTGGATAATAGGAGACAAACAAAAGGCTTACAGAAACGAAAGGGAAAATCGCCTTGATCATTCTTTGAACTGTACAATATGCGTCCATAGACTTTAGAGATACAGTGTGGAAACTGGCCCTTTGGCCCAACAAGTCTGCGCCGAACAGCGATCCCCGTACACTAGCACTGTCCTACACACTGCCCCACACACACTGGGTGTATGGAACGAGCTGCCGGAGGAGGTAGTTGAGGCAGGGACTATCCCAACGTTTAAGAAACAGTTAGACAGGTACATGAATAGGACAGGTTTGGAGGGATATGGGCCAAACGCAGGCAGGTGGGACTGGTGTAGATGGTTCATGTTGGCCGGTGTGGGCAGGTTGGGCCGAAGGGCCTGTTTCCACACTGCATCACTCGATGGCACTAGGGACAATTTACAATATTACCAAACCCAATTAACCTACAGACCTGTAAGAATTTGGAGTGTGGGAGGAAACCGGAGATCCCGGAGAAAACCCACGCGGTCACAGGGAGAATGTACAAACTCCGTACAGGCAGCACCCGTAGTCAGGATCGAACCCGGGTCTCTGCCGCTGTGAGGCAGCAACTCTACCGCTGTGCCACCGTGACGCCTCTTTATTCCGCATAACATTTTTTTAATCATAAAAAGCTTTTGGGTTTTTATTTAATTCATTTGAGTAGACAATAGGTGCAGGAGTAGACCATTCGGCCCTTCGAGCCAGCACCGCCATTCAATGTGATCATTCTCAATCAGTACCCCGTTCCTGCCTTCTCCCCATACCCCCTGACTCCGCTATCCTTAAGAGCTCTATCTAGCTCTCTCTTGAATGCATTCAGAGAATTGGCCTCCACTGTCTTCTGAGGCAGAGAATTCCACAGATTGTACATTTTACCAAAATGTGGAAGAATTTAATCCCAAATATTTAATATTATATCAAGTGCTATTGTACACTAAAAATAATCCAAATATTGGAAAATATCCTAACCACATGTAAAAGATCATAAGGTCGTAAGGTATAGGAGCAGAATTAGGCCATGTCGACCATCAAGTCTACTCTGCCATTCAATCATGGCTGATCTATCTCTCTCTCCCAACCCCATTTTCCTGCCTTCTCCACATAACCCCTGACACCCTTACGAATCAAGAATCTATCTATCTCTGCCTTAAATATATCCATTGACTTGGCCTCCACAGCCTTCTGTGGCAAAGAATTCCACAGATTCGCCACCCTCTGACTAAAGAAATTCCTCCTCATCTCCTTCCGAAAAGAAGGTCCTTTAATTCTGAGGCTGTGCCCTCTGGTCCTAGACTCTCCCACTAGTGGAAACATCCTCTCCACATCCACTCTATCCAGGCCTAAAATTAAGGCTGTATACATTTTATACTGGGCATGTGCCTTTAAAACTGAATAAAACATAAAACTGCTTTAAATATAATGTAAAATGAAAATGGAAAAGAAAACTGCAGATGCTGGAAATCTGAAATAAAAACAGAAAGAGCTGGAAATACTCTGCAGGTCAGGCAGCATCTGTGGAAAGAGAAATAGATCGCCCTTCACCATTTGTTAATCTTGACTCAGTTAGTTTTGAATTCACCAAAATAGAATGGGTTATTTTGCGCAGACACTGAATTCTATGTGAGTAATTTTGACTTTGCAGATGTACAGATCAAGCATCCTTACATTAAATTCTAACGAAGGGTTTTCAAACTTAAAATGTCAAATCAGTTGTTTTTTCCACAGATAGACACAAAAAGCTGGAGTAACTCAGCGGGACAGGCAGCATCTCTGGAGAGAAGGAATGGGTGACGTTTCGGCTCGAGTCCCTGCTTCAGACTGGGGAACGAGAGATATAGACGGCGATGTAGAGAGATATAGAACAATGAATAAAAAGATATGGAAAAAAGTAACGATGATAAAGGAAACAGGCCATTGTGAGCTGTTTGTTGGGTGAAAACGAGAAGCTGGTGCGACTTGGGTGGGGGAGGGATAAAGAGAGAGGGAATGCCGGGGCTGCCTGAGAGATATCAAGAGTCATACCACTTTTTGTAAGCTGCCCAAGCGAAATATGAGATGCTGTTCCTCCAATTTGCATTTAGCCTCGCTCTGACAATGGAGGAGGCCTAGGTCAGAAAGGTCTGTGTAAGAATGGGAAGGAGAATTAAAGTGTTTAGCAACCGGGAGATCAGGTAGGATTTTTCCACAGTTGCTGATGATTTTTCCACAGATGCTGATGAGTCTTTCCTTCGTTTTTATCTTCTATTTAACATTCTGTCTTGGAAAATTTGCAGCGTTTCTTTTAATATTTAAATGCAAAAATTGTGGCAAATTGATGGCAATGAGGTGGGACCTCATTGAAACTTACCAATTAGTGCAAGACCTGGATTGAGTGGATGTGGAGAGAATGTTTCCAGCAGTGGGAGATTCGAGGACCAGAGGCAAGATCCTCAGAATAAAAGAATGTCCCTTTAGAAAGGAGATGAGGAGGAATTTCTTTAGTCGGAGGGTGGTGAATCTGTGTAATTCATTGGCAGAATCTTGATTAATAAGGTTGTCAGGAGTTACGGGGAGAAGGCAGGAGAATGGGGCTGAGAGGGAAAGATAGATCAGCCATGATTGAGTGGCGGAGTAGACTTTTAGTTTAGAGTTTAGTTTAGTTTAGAGATACAGCGTGGAAAGAGCTCATTCGACCCACCGGGTCCGCGCTGACCAGCGATCCTCGCGCATTAACGCTATCCTCCACACACTAGGGACAATTTTTACATTTACCAAGCCAATTTACCTACAAACCTGCACGCCATTGGAGTGTCGGAGGAAACGGAAGATCTCGGAGAAAACCCACGCAGGTCACGGGGAGAATGTACTAACTCCGTACAGACGGCGCCCGTAGTCGGGATTGAACCCGGGTCTCCAGCGTTGCAAGCGTTGTAATGTAGCAACTCTACCGCTGCGCCACTGTACTGGCCTAATTCAGCCACTTAATGAGCTGAATGGCCTCATTCTGTTCCTTATGTAACTTATGAACGCAAATCATTCCATTGCAAGGACCATCTGTTGACTTAAATCTGGATCTACAATCTTTAGACAAAAATGTGCAATGGTAAAACAGCATCAAAGGCTGAGGGGAGATCTGTTTAGTTTATACGGTGGCGCAGCGGTAGAGTTGCTGCCTTACAGCGAATGCAGCGCCGGAGACTCAGGTTCGATCCTGACTACGGGCGCCGTCTGTACGGAGTTTGTACGTTCTCCCCGTGACCTGCGTGGGTTTTTTTTCGAGATCTTCGGTTTCCTCCCACACTCCAAAGACGTACAGGTATGTAGGTTAATTGGCTGGGTAAAATGTAAAAATTGTCCCTAGTGTGTGTAGGATAGTGTTAATGTGCGGGGATTGCTGGGCGGCGTGGACCCGGTGGGCCGAAGGGCCTGTTTCCACGCTGTATCTCTAAATCTAAAAAATCTAAAATAAAATTGTGAGGGGCAGAGATAGATAGATGAGTCAGTACCTTTTCCCGTGGAAATGTCAAAGACCAGGGGGCTGTAAGGGAAGAGTGTCAAATTTTAAAGGAGATGTGGGCGGCACGGTAGCGCAGCGGTAGAGTTGCTGCTTTACAGCGAATGCAGCGCCGGAGACTCAGGTTCGATCCTGACTACGGGTGCTGCACTGTAAGGAGTTTGTACGTTCTCCCCGTGACCTGCGTGGGTTTTCTCCGAGACCTTCGGTTTCCTCCCACACTCCAAAGACGTACAGGTATGTAGGTTAATTGGCTGGGTAAATGTAAAAAAAAAATAAAAAAAATTGTCCCTAGTGGGTGTAGGATAGTGTTAATGTATGGGGATCGCTGGGCGGCACGGACTTGGAGGGCCGAAAAGGCCTGTTTCCGGCTGTATATATATGATATGATATGATATGTGCGGGACAAGTTTTTTTACCCAGTGTGGTGGTTTGCTGGAACACGCTGCCAGGACTGGGGGTGGAGGCAGATACGTCAGTGGCATTTAAGGAACTTTCAAATAGGTACTTGAAAATGGGGGATATGGAGGGACATGGATCACTTGCAGGTAGAGGATTTTAATTTAACCTGGCATCATGTTCGGCACAGACATTGTGGGTAGAAGGGCCCGTTCCCGGGCTGTTCTGTTCTATGCATAAACAAAGAACTGCAGATGCTGGTTAATACGCAAAGGACGCAAAGTACTGGAGTAACTCGGCAGGTCAGTCAGCATCTCTGGAGAACATGGATAGATTTTAGATTTAGAGATACAGCGCAGAAACAGGCCCTTCGGCCCACCGGGTCCGTGCCGCCCAGCGATCCCCGCACACTAACACTATCCTACACCCACTAGAGACAATTTTTTACATTTGCCCAGCCGATTAACCTACAAACCTGTACGTCTTTGGAGTGTGGGAGGAAACCGAAGATCTCGAAGAAAACCCACGCAGGTCACGGGGAGAACGTACAAACTCCTGAAATAGGTAAAATTTCAAGTCAAGAACCTTCTTCAGACTGCACTGTTCTATATTTTCTTGACATACCATCCACATAATTTTTAAGTAAGTTTATCGATGATGAGTCTTTCTCTGAGTAATGGATTTTGCTTAAAATAACGCATTAAATGGCATTTCTGCTTTTGTATTCTGCCAGTTGGTGTGACCTGGTTATTATACTGATATTATTATCTATTATCTATTATCATTACAAGATCCCTTTCCAATCATTGCACGACGAAGAGGAAGAGACGTTGTCGTACCTGAACAAAAGATCTGTCAGTTTTGAAAAGGCTTGTATAGACCGTGTTAAAGCTGTGGATGGTAAATGAACAATATGCAGTCATTTTGACTTTGCACCTGTGCAAGGGATTAATTAAGATGCCCACAACACAACTTTGCCAATTTCAATCTCCGTTGAACCAATTGAAATGGAAACCAGGGAAGTGTATAGCATGTCGATGAATTAATCTTGCTGTTTAATAACACTCGGCACGATTAACATGTCGCCTCACTCTCAGCATCACTGTCGCTGCGGGGAAACAATTTTTTATTTGCTCACACTCTCCACTTCACTGATAGGGGCGGCACGGTGGCGCAGCGGTTAGAGTTGCTGCCTCATAGTGCCAGGGTCCTGGGTTCGATCCTGACCATGGGTGCTGCCTGTATGGAGTCAGCTCGTTCCCCTGTGCCTGCAAGGGTTATCGCTGGTCGGTGTGGACACGGCAGGTCGATCGGCCTGGTTCCATGATGCACTTCTGAAAACTAAAGTAAATTCGAATGTCAAACTCACGTACAATAGGTAGAGCAAAGGGGAAGATACAGAGTGCAGAATATAGTTCTCAGCGTCGTAGCGCAGCAGTTCCAGAGACAAAGTCCAATGTCCGCAATGGGGTAGAGGTGAATCGGACAGTACCCTAGCTTATGGAAGGACCGTTCAGAAGCCTGATAACAGAGGGGAAGAAGCTGTTCCTGAGTCTAATGTGCATGCTTCGAAGCTTCTGTACCTTCTGCCGAACGGGAGTAGAGAGGAAAAGGAATGACAGGGGAGGGACAAGTGTTTGATGATGTTGGCTGCTTTTCCGAGGTAGCGTTAGGTGTAGATAGAGTCCATGGTGGGAGGTTTGGTATGTGTGAAAGTCTGGGCTACACCTGCAACTCTCTGCAATATCTTGCGGTCTTGGGCAGAGCTGTTGCCAATCCAAGCTTTCAATGGTAGCACACTACCATTATAGAGGTTTGTAAAAGTCATTGGAGACGTGCCGAATGTCCTCAGAAAGTAGAGGCATTCTTGTGCTTTCTTGGAGATCAGTGTGGTTGCCCCACAGTAGATCAGTGTGGTTGACCCACAGCAGATATTAATGCCAAGGAGCTTGAAGCTCTCAACCATTTGCACCTCAGCACCATTGTCACAGTTTTAGAATAAGGGGTAGGCCATTTAGGACTGAAATGTGGAGAATCTTTTCCACCCAAAGAATTGTGAATCTGTGGAATTCTCTGCCACGGAAGGCAGTGGAGGCCAATTCACTGGATGTTTTGAAGAGTGAGTTAGATTTAACTCTTCGGGCTAAAGGAATCAAGGGATATGGGGAGAAAGCAGGAACGGGATACTGATTTTGGATGATCAGCCATGATCATATTGAATGGCGGTGCTGGCTCGAAGGGCTGAATTGCCCACTCCAGCAGCTATTTTCTATGTTTCTATGTTGATTGGGGCATGTACTCCACTATGCTTCCTGAAGTCGAGAACTAGCTCCTTCATTTTGCTGACATTGGGGGAGGGGTTATTGGTCCCATCTGCCTCTTCCTTGACACTCCTGGAGTTGGAGCAGTCAAGAGGGGCTGCTAGTTTTCATTCTCACCATATTTCACCATCTCCCCTCTCCCATCGGGCAAAAGGTACAGAAGTGTGAAAACGCACACCTCCAGATTCAGGGACAGTTTCTTCCCAGCTGTTGTCAGGCAACTGAACCATCCTACCACAACCAGAGAGCAGTGCTGAACTACTATCTACCTCATTGGTGACCCTTGGACCTTCTTTGATTGGACTTTGCTGGCTTTACCTTGCACTAAACGTTCTTCCCCTTATCATGTATCTGTACTCTGTAAATGGCTCGATTGTAATCATGTGTTGTCTTTCCGCAGACTGGATGGCACGCAACGAAAGCTTTTCACTGTACCTCGGTACATGTGACAATAAACAAAACTGAGCTGAACTTAATTATGCATTAACATAGGGGCCACAGTTTAAGAATAAGGGATAGGCCATTTAGAACGGAGATGAAGAAAAACTTTTTCAGTCAGAGGGTTGTGAATCTGTGGAATTCTCTGCATCAGAAGGCAGTGGAGGCCAATTCTCTGAATGCATTCAAGAGAGAGCTAGATAGAGCTCTTAAGGATAGCGGAGTCAGGGGGGTATGGGGAGAAGGCAGGAACGGGGTACTGATTGAGAATGATCAGCCATGATCACATTGAATGGTGGTGCTGGCTCGAAGGGCCGAATGGCCTCCTCCTGCACCTATTGTCTATTGTCTAACATATAATATTGGTTCATAAAATAACCAATGTCCTGAATTTTCTAAATCTCAACAAACACATGCTGGAAATCAGATGGAGTGTCAGATGCAAATCATTGAAGGTAAAATTCAATAACAGTGGGAACTTGATGTGGATAGGGATTATTCCATGTGCTCCTACTGGGTGAAACAGCAGTAACTGGACCCTTTTGTGGGACTCTGACTCACTCCATGCTATTTTTAACCTTGGAACAATGATTCACCAGTAACATTGGCCTTTAGTCCGGGTGTGTTTTCTACAGTGGAGCAGGCTAACAATATTTGATGAAGTGGAGCTACATTAAACTTCCTTATTTCACAGCACTCCCAAACAGTTTTCGTTTAGTTTTAGCAACAGCATGGAAACAGGCCCTTCGGCCCACCAGGTCCACGCTGACCATCGGTCACCTGTTCACATTAGTTCTATCTTATCTCACTCTCCAACTCTCCGTCATGAAAGAGGACTCACATTCCAAGGACTGGATGGCGGGTTTGAGTTTTGAGTTTGCGGGAATGGATCTCGACGGTGTGATTTTAAGTATTAAAAAGCTTGGCCGCCTCACGGCAACGTGTGTATCAGCCTGGAACGTGCTGCCAGCTGTGGTGGTGGAGGCAGATATAATTGTGGTGTTAAAGAGACTGAACACTGATAAGTCTGGTAGCGTTAGACTTAATGGTGGATAGCTACACAGTTAATGGAGGGATATGAATCTCTATAAGATCAGAGGGTTTATGGGGAGATGGAGTTAATGATAGATCAGCCATGATTGAATGGTGGAGTAGACTGGATGGGCCGAATGGCCCAATATCGCTCCTATCACATCTAAACTTATGAGAAGCACTTATGCTCTCAACGTTAGAGATGCAGTGGTACGATCTGAGCATTGGAAGACGGAAATAGGAAATAGCAGATAAAATGGCTTCCGTCAAACGCCTACAACCTTCATGGAAATGATATGGACCGTCGGTGGGGTTTTCCTTGAGAACGTCACCAACCGACCCACTATCCTCGCAAGATAAGATGAGATGTCAAGCATTTCAAGGCTTCTTGTAAAGATCGGACCTCAACATATTGTAAACATTTTGTCCTGTGATGGGCACCAATTTTCTGGCCTGACTCTTGCCTCCTGTAGAATAAGACGGCAGAACTGCCACTAATCCCGTATTGAACAACCGAAACCGCTTGGCAATTTAAGCCCTTAAGTTATGTGGGAGCCCAAAGCGTGAGAAATCTAAATCTTGATTGCACGTCACCTCACAAAATAATACTTTTAACCGTAACCACATCTGTTTAAACTTTGCAGGAGAGCACATCTCTTAAGCCATCACTTTAAACTGGAGAAACAAACTTGACATCCATAAGAAGATTAATATTGTTATGGATTACAGCATAATATTACCTTTATGTGCTTTAAGATACTTTTAACCTTAAACCAAAGGAAAATGATTGAGAAATATAACGATATATCTCTGCAGAGAATATCTTTTATGTGCATTTCATTTTTCTCTTACCTCCTATCTTTTTGCACTTTATTTAATCCAAATTCATTTGATGCAGAAATACTTTGCAAAACTTTGTTGATTGGAGTATTTTCTCTCTGATCTTGTCTTTCTATATTATTCAGATAGGAATTGAATGTTTGCCAGTTAAATATTAGAAAACGGAAGAAGACTCATTGTACCTCGAAGCACATTAAGGATTTAGTTAATTTATGTGAGGAATTTACAATTTGTTACCAGTCTCAGGAGCCTTCAATGTGATTAGTGATTAGCACAGATCAATAAAATGCCAGATTAGCATTCCCAGTATCGATGTAAATTGGCGAATTGGTTGAAACATCACAGAGGTTTAGAGCCTTAAAGAGAGAGAGGAATGAGAGGAGGTTTTAGATGGGGATATGGGAGGGTGGCACAGTGGTGCAGCTGGTAGAACCTCTGCCTCACAGCGCCAGAGACCCGGGTTCAATTCTAACCTCAGGTGCTGTCTGTGTGGAGTTTGCGTGTTCTCGGTGAGACACCATGGGTTTCCTCCTACACCTTGAAGACATGTGAGTTTGCAGATCAATTGGCCTCTGTAAATTGCCCCCTAGTGTGTAGGGAGTGGATGTGAATGTGAGATAGCGTAGAACTAGTGTGATAGCATAGAACTAGGGTGAACATTAGTCAAAGTGGTCTCGGTGAGCTGAATGCATGTTTGCACGCAGTATCTCCAAACTAAACTAAATCTCAGCATCACCAAATTAAAAAACCTGAAGGGTATTGGGAGATTCAGCACTGTTTGCAATTGGTGGCAGAGACCAGTTCTATCTGTTTAGTTTAGTTTAGAGATACAGAGCTGAGACAGGCCCTTTGGCCCACCGAGTCCGCACCGACCAGCGATCCCCGCACACTGACACTATCCTACACAGACTAGGGACATTTTACACTTATATCAAATCAATTAACCTACAAACCTGTACGTGGGAGGAAACCAAAGATCTCGGAGAAAACCCATGCAGGTCACGGGGAGAACATACAAACTCCGCACAGACAGCGCCTGTGGTTGGGATCGAACCCAGGACTCCGGCGCTGCAAGTGCTGTAAGGCAGTACCGCTGCGCCACCGTTCTCCACAATGTCATCACCATCTTCAACACTGCTGCCAGACCGCTCTTCCATTGACTCCGGGAAGAAGCAAACAAGGAATTGTTCTTCCCAGTCCTCCGGCAGTTTTATTCCAAAGTGGTCATCGGCTATCTGCGCGTTTAGAGCAAGGCACAAAGCAACTTTACTTTTAACCACCAGAGTCATAGAGTCTTGGAGGTGCCGCTGAGACGCCGAGAACAGAGCCTCGCGGGTAGGAGCCTCGCGGGTTTGAAGCCTCGTAGGGCCGAGGTGGACCCTCGCTGGTCAATGAAGCCCGTGGCCATCGGTGCCTGGATCTGTGGAGCCCGCGGCTGGGGCCCGGGGCGGAGCCAGGGAGGCGTCCGGAGAGGACCCGGCCGCGTTAGCGGAGAGGTCGGTGCGCCGATCGATGGCCGCGCCGACCGATAGACGAGCACGGACACGTGGAAGTGAGGACGCCGCTGTCGAGGGAAGGAACAAAGGAGGACCTGGCGTGGGGGGGACCGCCGTGAGGGGGGGGGGGAGAGCAATGGACAATGAAGGACGCGCCGTGAGGGGCGAGGGGGAACAAAGGGGGACCTGGCATGAGGGGACCGCCGTGGTGGGGGGGGAGAACAAAGGGGGACCTGGTGCGGGGTGAATTTGTAACTTTGTAAGTGCCCTTTATGGGCGACTATTTGTATACATTGGGTGTGCAGGCAAAGAATCTCTCTATGATTTGCCACATGCGAAAATAAAGTGTTCAATTCAATTTAATTCAATTCATACAGTGTGGAAACATGCCCTTCAACCCAACTTGCCAACCAACATGTCCCATCTACACTAGCTTCATCTGTTTGGTTTTGGCCCATATCCCTCTAAACCTGCCCTTTCCATGTAACTATCTACATGTTTCTTAAACGTTGTGATTGTATTTGCCTGAAATACCTCCTCCGGCAGCTCGGTCCATACACCCATCACCTTTTGTGTGAAAAGTTCCCCCACAGGTATTCATTTTGTCACGGATATGATCGAATGTTCTATATTGCCCTTCATGGTTTTACCAAGTCAGAGAGCCACTCAGCCCAACTTGCCCATGCCAAACATGTAATGATTTGTCAGAAAGCTTCTTCACAATGTGCAATGGAAGTTCGGCAGGAACCCCAACAACTCTCACCAACTTCTACAAATGCACCGTAGAAAGCATTTTACCGGGATGCATGGTTTGGGAACAGCTCCATCCAAGACCGCAAAAAATTGCAGAGAATTGTGGACGCGGCCCAGATCGTCACGCCAACCAACCTCCCTTCCACTGGCTCCATCTACACTTCACGCTGCCTCAGCGAGGCCAGCAGCATAATCAAGGACGTGTCTCACCCCGGTCACTCCCTCTCCTCCCCTCTCCCATCAGGCAGGATGTAGAGAAGTGTTAAAACACACACCTCCAGATTCAGGGACAGTTCCATCCCAGCTGTTATCAGCCAACCAAACCATCAAATGAGCAACTCGAGAGCGGTCCTGAGCTACTATCTACCTCATTGGAGACCCTCCGACTATCTTTAATCGGACTTTACCTTGCGCTTAACATTATTCCCTTTATCATGTATCTGTACACAGTGGATGGCTCGATTGTAATCATGCATTGTCTTTCTGCTGACCGGTTAGCACGCAACAAAACCGCTGAAGGATCTCTGAAGAAGGGTCTCGACCCAAAACGCCACCTGTTCCTATTTTCCCGGAGAGGCTGCCTGACCCGCTTAGTTACTCCAGCATTTCGATCTATCTTCAGTGTAAACCAGCGTTGGCAGTTCCCTACTGAACTAAAGTGGGAATAACTCTGAGAAATCCTTCCTCTCTCCTCATTATATTTTGCAGATTTTAAGAAAACTATGAGTTCAGGTTCAGAGAGTTTGGTTGGGCCTACAAAGTTCCTGTGACTTCCTGACCTTGAAGCCATCTGCCTTCTACCACACTTATGTGTTCTGGTGGGTTCCATTGTCCTACATGAGTCATGTCACATTCGTCATTGTAACACCCTAACTTGCTATTATGTGGAAAATAATGTCACAGTAATGCCCTCCACAAAGGGGCATTTTATCTTTCACATGCTTCACCACACAGTCTCCAAAGTAATTTCATATCTCTTTTTATTACAGCCAAAATAAGGAAATTAAAAGACCAGTTACAATAGAGAAAGAAAACTTCTTGTTTCTGAGTGAAGAAACGCACATGTTTCACTGCAAGGCCGATGATTAATCCATCAGTTATCGTTTCTCAATAATTAAACCTTAAATAACAACACATTTTAATACAAAAAATTTAAATACAAACAGAAGTAAAAATATTAAACATCATCGATTTTGGTTGATGGGCTTTTTCACTAGTCATTCCTAACTTGACATCTGCATTAAAAAGGAGCTTTTTTTTAAAGCATTTGGCTTTATGCACAAGAGCCCCCCTTTCGAGGAGTCAGACTTCAATCGAGCAGACTATGCTAAGAAATTGCTGTACAAAAAAAAAGGCAACTCCTACGGTACAATACATATTAAAATAATGCTTTTTTGGTCGCAGAAAAAGAAGCTAATAATGAAAAAAAAAGGAGATTCTACATGGGTACATGATTGCTTGCTTCCACGGTGAACCTGGTTTCTTAAGAACTTAGAAAATAATCACATCTGTGAGAAACCAATGTCCTTAAACTTGATCATTGTGTACAATAGATAAAATGGAACGAATGTCTGATTGGAGAGAATGAAAAAAAAATCTAATTTCCCCTTTAAGCCATTAGAAAGTGATAGCACTATTGTTAAAAAAAAAAAGTAGTTAGCATTCAACTTAAGTATTAGGCTGCACTCAGGACTTTCAGCTTTCACTGGCCACAATGACATGACTATCACAAAGGAACTTTTCTTCCCCCTCGGAGTCTTTTCACAGTCTTCGGCAGCAATCATGCAGAGGCAAGTCTTTGACTAAAAGCCATGCCCTTTAAGTTCATGTCAAACAAAATAATCATCCAAAGCTACATTAAACAATGTAAAATGGGCAGCTCTCGAGGCACAGGCAGGTGGGCCCACAGAAATGCTGTACAGCCCGTCACTGGAAAGCCCCTCTGAAGTCGGTGCCCACTTAGCTACAAGGAAACAAAGCATGTCAGGCTGCCTTTCACATCATCTTCTTGGCTGCCCAGCCGATCAACGCAAAGTTTTGGCTCCGGAAAAACAAAAACAAAAAAAATGTCGATGGCAAGCCTTCACTTCACTGAAGCAGTACTGGCCTGATTACGAGAGGCAACCCACTCCGTGAAGATATCCCTGCGGAAGACACAAGAGGTTAACTTGGCTGCGATTAGATTTAATCTGAAACATGCTTTCAGTGTTGTACGATGTCAGGTCATAAAGCAAACTCCAGATCTTCTTTAACCAAGAGAATCTAAACGATATTTGAACAACGGTTCGAGATTGCATGTTTTAATGCATTTCCCCCCTCCCCCGCATCAGATTATGGTTGCGTGCTTTGCTTGAAAAACGCTGTCAGTAAATGTTTCAGCTAATTAGCAATAAATTGACAGGTGATCTCATTACAATGGCATTGCCCATCTTACAATTTCAGATCGGGGTGGCAAGGTGGTTCAGCGGTAGATTTGCTGCCTCACAGCGCCGGAAACCCAGGTTCGATCCTGACTTTGGGTGCTGTCTGTACTCAACTAAAGTGCAATGAAGATAGAAATGGGTTTGTCCCCACCCACCCACCCACCATTCTGAACCACAGTTTGGACAAGTGTGACTTTGTGTCGCGACGAACAACATTCGTTGCAAACGGTTGCATGGTTTTGCTTCATTGCAAGATATTAAATGGTGTGAGAGTTAAAATAGGCAGAGAGGAAGTTATACTTAGGTGGTGCAGCGGTAGAGTTGCTGCTTTACAGCGCCAGAGACCCAGTTTCAATCCTGACTACAGGTGCTGTCTGTTCAGAGTTTGTACGTTCTCCCTGTGACCACGTGAGTTTTCCCCGAGTGCTCCACTTTTCTCCCACACTGCAAAGACGTACTGGCTTGTAGGCTAACTGGCTTCAGTAAAATTGTAAATTGTCCCCAGTGTGTGTAGGAGAGTGTTAGTGTGCGGGGATCGCTGGTTGGCGCGGACTCGGTGAGTTAAAGGGCCAGTTTCCGCGCTGTATCTCTAATCTAAACTAAACAGAGAGCATAGTTTGCACAGTAGCATGGTAAAATAGTATATTGTCCCTGGAGCGTAGGATAATGCTGATCGCTCGACAGTTGTGGTGGTCCAAAGGGCCTGTTTCTGCACTCTATCTCTACAGTGTAATCTGCAATTGAAATATTTGTAACTGGAATTAATAACACCAAGGTATTCATTTCAGTAGAATGCCCTACAGATTTTCAGTCTTATATTGACGTGTTTTTTTAAAAAAAACAGGCAGGTAGGGATCAATCAGTCATGGTGGTAAAAGACTTGGTCCATAAACATCAACTGGTCCCTAAACACAACCTTAAAGACACATCATCCGCACTTCAAATGCAAGTTACAGTTCACAAAGCATCACTCTGTGCAGGACAGCAATGTTAACAACAGCAAACAATGATAGATCCCAAAGATGGAGTAACTCAGCGGGTTGGACAGTATCTCTGGAGAAAAGAAGTAGGTGGCATTTTGGCTGAAGAAGGGTCCTGACCCGAAACGTCACCTATTCCTTTTCTCCAGAGGTGTTGGTTCGATTAGAAAGGGTGTCAAGGGTAATGGGGAGAAGGCAGGAAGATAGGATTACGTGGCAGAGATCAGCCCTGATACAATGGCCGAGTGGACTCGATGGGCCTACTCCTATAACCTGTGAACGTGACTCGCTGAATTACTCCAGCTTCTTGTGCCTACCTTCGGTTTAAACCAGCATCTGCTGTTCCTTCCTACAGCAAACAGTGATATCCAGCTAGATTTTTATTTCTGTTTGCCGTTTTCACATCTCACACTTTAGCACTGACGGGAAAGGCTGCCACACAGGCAAACCTACCTACTATTTCTGTGGGTAAGCAATAGAAAAAATATCAACCCTTCAAAAAATGTATTTAAGTGTGCATTGATTGTAGTTCCATTTATATCCACCAACATAGAACTTACTTCTTCGTTTTTTGTACAAAACTTCAATGAAAAAAAACTATTAACTGGATTAGACACAAAATGCTGGAGTAACTCAGCGGGTCGGGCAGCATCTCGGGAGAAAAGGAATAGGTGATGTTTTGGCTGAGGACGGGTCTCGACCCGAAACGTCACCTATTCCCTTTCTCCAGAGATGCTGCCTGACCTCCAGCATCTTGTGTCCATCTTCGATATAAACCAGCATCTTCAGTTCCTTCCTACACAATTAACTGACTTCATCTTTTAATAGCTGGAACTGATGTGAGGGCCAAAACAGAATAACAGACTGAGATCCACCATCACATGGAGTGCGTCAAAAGAACATCCATAATTTGTGGTATTTGCAATATATATTAGTGTATTGGATAATGAACATGTTCTTATCCTTTTCAAAATTTACAGACAGCTGAGTACTTTGCATTTGCCAGACAGTGCACCATTTGTGGACATCAGGATTTACCAAGAGAGAGTTGGATGGAGCTCTTAATGATAGCGGAGTCAGGGGGTACGGGGAGAGGGCAGGAACGGGGTACAGATTGTGAATGATCAGCCATGATCACATTGAATGGCGGTTCTGGCTCGAAGGGCCGAATGGCCTACTCCTGCACCTATTGTCTATTGTCCCAATGCATCGACTTCCATCATTACAGCAACTTTGAGCCAGTATGACCCATGTTCCATCAACTAAGAACATTGGTATTTACAATCTGAAAATTCATCTTCCAGGACAATCATACACTTGCCGAATTAATCACGATCTGAATTCCGCTAACTGAAAATGGGGTACATATATTGTCATGTCCAAAACTCTTGCCTCATTCTTATTTTCAGCCATAAATGGGATTGCACTCATCTGCCAATCGGTGAAACCCTCTCCGGTATGCACCTATCACTCACCAAGCTTTGTCCTGCCCCTACCTCTCGCTTCCAGCTTTCTCGCCCCGACTGCAATCAGTCTGAAAAAGGTTCCCGAGTTAGTCCGGCACTTTGTCATTTTGCTCTAGATGGAACCATTTAAATGTCGACCACTGCAGATACTGAGTCATGGAGTCACGTACAGTGTGGAAACATGCCCTTCGGCCCAACTTGCCCACACCAGCCAACATGACCCATCCACACCAGTCCCACCTGACTGCATTTGGCTCATATCCCTCTGAATCTGTCCTATCTAAGAACCTGTCTAAATGTTTCTTAAATGTTGCGATAGTACCTGCTTCAACCATCTTGTCCAAAAGCTTGTTTCATACACTCACCACCCTTTGTGTGAAAATGTTACCCGCTCAGGTTCCTATTAAATCTCTCCCCCCTCGCCTTAAACCTATGTCCTCTGGTTCACGATTCCCCTACTCTGGGCAAGAGACTCTGTGCATTTATCCAAAATATTCATCTCATGTGTTTGTACACCTCTATAAGATTTGAGAATTTGTGATTATAAGATTTAAGATTTGACCAGTTTGGAATTTGATTTGGCTTTGTGCACAAACTTTTTATTATGTATTTTGAAAAATACATTTCCATTTAGATATCCCTCCATCCATAAGCTCGGGTAGTGTTCGATTTCTTCCATAAGCTGGGATATTCTTCGATTCACCTCTAACCAATTGAGAACATTGGACGTGGCCTGAGGAATTGATGCGCTACAATGCTGAAAACTATATTCTGCAATTGGCATCTTCCCCTTTGTTCTACCTCTTGTACTCGAGTTGGAACTGATTTTATCTACGTATGGTTCTCTGATCTGCTTGGATAGCATGCAAAACAAAGCTTTTCACTGTACTCCACTACAGGCACCAATAATGAACCTAATCCCGAAGGAGGACACGATGTGCTGGAGTAATTCAATGGGTCAGGCAGCATCTCTGGAGAACATGGACAACCCATCCATGTTCTCCAGAGATGCTGCCTAATCCGCTGAGTTCCTCCAGCACTTTTGTGTCCTCTTGTGTAACCCAGCATCTGTACTTCCTTGTTTCTACACTCATTGCACAAACCAACCTCCCTTCCATTGACTTCATCTACACCTCACGCGGCCTCGGCAAGGCCAGCAGCATCATCAAGGACGAGTCGCACCCTGACCACTCCCTCTTTTCCCCTCTCCCATCGGGCAAAAGGTACAGAAGTGTGAAAACGCACACCTCCAGATTCAGGGACAGTTTCATCCCAACTGAACCATCCTATAACAACTGGCGAGCAGTCCCGAGCTACTATCTACCTCATTGGAGACCCTCGGACTATCTTTGATCGGACTTTGTTGGCTTTACCTTGCACTAACCGTAATTCAGGGTATACCCTTTGTCACGTATCTGTACACTGTGGCCGGCTCGATTGTAATCAATGCGTCGTTGTCTTTCCGCTGACTGGATGGTACGAGACATAAGGCTGTTCACTGTACCTCCGATCACGTGGTGATGACGCGCGAGGAACCTAAACCCTGAGCCTACAGATATTTGAAGTGATCTGACAAAACAGGGTAGAGGTGAAATGTTACCTGCAGTGTTTAACTACACATTCGCTGCAACAGTATTCATTATCCCACTCCAAGCTCTGTGTCGGTGGATTTGTGCAGCCACTCCTCCTGCACCGAACTGGAGGGCGAGCCCTCGCAGGAGATGATGGGGGAGAGCGAACGGTAGGCAGGACTTCAGGCGGAGGTGGTGAAAAGGTCTGGAAGTAGTTAAAAACTATTTAAATAGGCAATTTCTTTTTTTTTTCCCCTCCTTTTCTAATTAATTCCAATGTTTAAATTGTTCTGAAGTGGAGGGTAAAGAGGGTACTTCTATCTCGGGCAGCGGCCGAAACAAGATGTAAATGTGGTATCAACAGTTGGCAAGGAATAATGACACCAGCGGCCTTTGTTTGTCAATGACTAGGAGGTGCCCCTGCAATGTCTGTCTTACATTGCATGCTTGCTGTAAGCTGATTGCTAAATGCAGAGCAGATACACAATGGACGAAGATAACTAGCCAATCTTGCCCCCAAATTCTGCCTCAGGTCAAGCACTAAACTTTATTCGTGCTGACAAAACTCACAATCATCCCTTTGCAAGAGAGGGAGTGATCTGCAGATTCAGGAATGAAGATAGCTATACATTGCCTTCCGTTCCGACAGGCGAGGGCCAGACTGGGCTTGCATACAAATTGGATTGGCAAAGCACCCTGCAACAAAAAGTGGGGGTGGGGGAGTTGGGTCACCTTCGGCACAAGCAGGCATTATATTCAGAGAGCCTGGCCTTGTAAAGCCTGCACAATAATTAGTCATTACTATTCAAATTAAAAATGAATAAAAACATCATTTTGCACGCTTTCATCTTTGAAATTAATTGGAACCACGGTGCTCGGTTCAAGTGCACTGTGCTGCCTGTCGCTGTTTCAGACTGATTCCTGCCGTTTGGACGGGACACTTGGAGGAGGTTTGCATTTATTGTTACCCGCGACGTAATTGTGAGGAGCAAAAAAAACGACAGACAAAAGGGGGGGGGGGGGGGGGAGAGGAGAAGGAAAAACCAGGCACACACAGACACACACACTGAAGCATATTCCTGCCTCCTTGCATCCTCTAATGCCACACGACAATTCCCCGTTCCCATGGAAACAAGCAGATAAAACTGTATTGAAAGAAAACAATGATAGATTACATGTACACGGCGTGTCATATCCAATTACATCAAGTTGACTGGGTGCTGCAGAGAAAAAAAATATTTAAAAAACCACTGCTGCTCCTTACGACAGACAGATCAATAAATATCAGCTCTGTCCAACAAAGTTCCCTTCTCTTTTCCCATCCAAGTCTAGCAAGACCAAGATGGATCATGCCACTGTGATCCAAGTGGGTTGCTCTGCTGAGGGGGCAGGTGGTGGTGGTGGTAGTGGTGGTGGTGGAAGGACACCATTCAATCGTAGCCTATTCAGTCCAAACTACTCGAGCTGCCCATTCATGCACAGCAAAAAAAAACACCATCTGCTCCTATTTTCCCTGCAGCAATCACGGCTGATCAGTAAACCACGATAACAGCTGTTGCAAAACAAAAGCCAAACAAAGGGGCAAGGAAGGTTACACTCGAGCCCAGCACTGCAACTTACTCCTTGAAGTGGGGGGGAGCAGAGAGACGCTTTTCATAATGCTTAAGGACTGCTCAATAGAGCCAGGCAGAACCTGGTTAAACCTGAGAAAATTTATAATCCATCTGTCTCGTAACATTGCGGACATCAACGGGTCAGGTGGTGGTGTCTGAAATTAGGCTGCGTGCAGTCGACAGAATTGTCGTACTCCAATTTAGTGATCAATGACCTAATGACAACTGTAATTAAAAACGTTTCTGTGCGTCCATTCGGCTGAGGCAAAGCTGTTTAATAGGAATAATGACACGTCTCTGTCAGCAAGGTAAATGACTCAGTGAGTAGTCTTGCTGTATTAGATGAAAACAAATAGAATTATATGGGCAGTTTACAACCCAGTGGTATGAATATTGATTTATCTAACTTCAAGAAACCCTCTCTCACTCTCTCTCTCTCCATCCAAAGTCGCACCAGGTTCTTGTTCTCACCTAGCAAACAGCTAACAATGGCCTGTTTTCTTTATCATCGTTACCTTTTTGTAGATCTTTCATTCATTTGTTCTATAACTTCGATCGCCCCGATGTGGGAGCTCCGATCGCCCCGACCGCGGGAGAATAAAGAGGACTTAGATTGGACTTTTGTGGGGAATCTGCTGTGGTGGATGTTTATGTCAACTTTTATGTAGTTGTGTGTCTCGTTACTTTTTTTAGTATGGCAGTATGGTAATTTGTATATCACTGTACCTTAATTGGTACACGTGACAATAAAAGACCTTTGAAACCTTTATATCTCTCTACATCACTGTCTCTATCTCTCGTTTGTCTCTTCCCCCCCCCCCCCCCACAACTAGTCTGGAGGGTCAAGGGATCAAGGGGTATGGGGGAAAAGCCGGAACGGGGTACTGATTTTGGATGATCAGTCATGATCATATTAAATGGCTCGAAGGGCCAAATGGCCTACTCCTGCACCTATTTTCTATGTTTCTATGACCCAAAACGTCACCCATTCCTTCTCTCCAAAGATGCTGCCCGTCCCACTGAATTACTTCAGCATTAAACTCGTCTTACTCTTCTTCTACGTGAAGGTGCGTTATTGACGTTAAATATTTGTGCCAAGGATCGGCGGAGAGGGAACACAGACATCTGTGTTCAGGCAAGTGAGATATCACATCATAATTGTACATTAGCTGCTAATTTCCCGAGGGCAGGATGCGTCATGCAAACCTTGTCGGCAATATCCAAAAATAAACACGAATTAAAATATGATCCATATTACTCCATTGTCAGAAGCAGAAAGGTAATTATACCTGGCAATGAAACAAAAGATGATTTCTCCAAAATTACCTTTACGCTGTAACATTGCCCGATTCATATTAATTCGCTGATGGCAGATAAAATGTTAATTGGAGGAGATAATTTCTGCACACAAATTTTCTCTTCCCCATCATCTAATTTATTCCGAGCAATAGATTTAAAGAGTTTAATCAGATATTCATCAGTACACCATTAACTGTTTGTACAGGGGGATCAAAATGCTGAAGGGTTGTAGAGCAAAGGAAAAAATGCATGTTCCCGATAAATGAGGCAGTGTCGCTGAGACACCACACAATACCTGCTATTTTGCGACTGCTTATTATTTTAATTTGTTTACATCTGGTCGCTGGAGGTTGTGGACACATGGTCTCGCACGTAGCCCCAGTATGCGTTGGGATTCCAGTCATGCGTGCCACTCGCTGTTCTTCATTTTCATTTTATCATCTACAGTTTAAGGTTTGTTGCCAGTGCTAATTTGCAATTTTAACCAGACTTCCCCACTATAGCTTGTGACAGGGCAGATGCTGTAATTAATCACCAGAGACAGCTGGGATGGGCAGCCTTGCTGCTGCTGCTGCTACACGGAACATTACGATGGCAGCCTCATTTCTGAGGCACTTGGACCAGATGAAATAATGCCCAATATGTGTGCAGGCAGAATGCACAAAGCCGGTCGCTGCTCCTTCCTCAACGCCATTAATACAAATTACAAATTCATTTACTGCCGACCGATTAGCCAACAGATAAGGTCCTTTGCCGCGACTGCAATCTAGTTGGAACACCATCCATTTTAATGAATGTTATTTCTTAAATACGTTTATCTTAGATCGTCATTAGCAACCATAAGGGTGGTTTGCATTCACGAGAGCCGCTGGTCCAGTCTTGCATTTCACTGAAATGCCCTGCCGATGAAACGTGGGGGGAGGAGGGGGGAACAATCGGGGGAGAAGCATCGCGTTGAATATCCCACCAGAGAATTCAAAGGGGAAATATAGTGAGGCCTCTCCGATCTCTCAGTGTAGATTTAAATCCATTTCCATGCCCCATCGAATCAAACTCATTACACATTGGTTATTCTCCTCAACGTCGGCCACTGGAGATATCAGGAGCAGATGGGGTTTGTTTGCAAAGGAGCATGCCAGTACATTGCGTGGAACTGCATTTTACCCGATTGTCTTCCAATGGTCTAATCTCATAATCAGTGTGTTATCTGTGGGCTTCATTTCAGAAACGTCAAAGGACAGTCAATACTTATGAATTATGAAGGCGTTCCCTCGAGAGTGAAGTAAATCCAATAAGATCTGCACATTCCATGGAGTTTCAAGTAAATCAGGTGGAATAAAGAGCTTTTGCTCCCAAAGTCGTATATTTGTTGATTTCCCACCAGGGGTGGGGGGAGGGAAGAAAAATCAATATCAGTTGTTCTGCAGATGATGTGTCTTACAGATTCCAATTCCTTTAGAATTATGAGCTGACTTCATTGAAATAGTGGAGTAGCCATAGAGATCTTGCATGAGCCAAAGACAGATACACAAAATGATGGAGTAACTCGGGCAACCCGGGTCAGGCAGTATCTCTGGAGGAAAGGAATAGGTGACGTTTCGGGTCGAGACCCTTCTTCAGACTGAGAGTCAGGGCAAAGGTAAACAAGAGATATAGACGGTACTTGGGAGAAATGAATGGAAGATACGCAAAAAGCAATGATAATCAAGGAAATGTGGGGCACACAAATAGGCCATTGTTGGCTGTGGGATAGGTGACGAGCAAAGAAGGGTCTTGTCCTCAAACGCCACCCATTCCTTTTCTCCAGAGATGCCGCCTGTCCCACTGAGTTACTCCAGCTTTCTGTATCTATCTTCGGTTCAAACCTGCATCTGCAGTTCCTTCCTAAACAGAGGAACTCAACAGGATAACAGTAAAGCCACTACAACAACGAGGGTGGGGGAGGGACGGAGAGAGAGGGGATGCAAGGGTTACTTGAAGTTAAAGAAACCAATGCCAACTATGCAAGGATAATATTAACCCCATTTATGTGGGGTACGGGATGGTGAAAAGGACATTCATATTTGAGAATTATAAAACGTGCAATGAATATTATTGAATTCATAATCTACAACAAATGGAAACGAAGCCACCAATTAAACTATTAGATAGATTTGGCCAATGTCTGTCTTCAGGTAACTCATCGAACTGGAGGAAAAAAAAGACACAAAATGCTGGAGTAACTCAGCAGATCAGGCATCATCTCTGGAGAACATGACGAGGTGCCGTTTTGGATCGGGACCTGTCTTCTGATCTATTCATTTTCTCAGGAACTGCTGCCTGTGATTCACTGTGTTACTCCAGCACTTTGTGTCAAAGAAACATAGAAAATAGGTGCAGGAGTAGGCCATTCGGCCCTTCGAGCCTGCACCGCCATTCAATATGATCATGGCTGATCATCCAGCTCAGTAACCTGTACCTGCCTTCTTTCCATACCCCCTGATCCCTTTAGCCACAAGGGCCACATCTAACTCCCTCTTAAATATAGCCAATGAACTGGCCTCAACTACCTTCTGTGGCAGAGAATTCCACAGATTCACCACTCTCTGTGTGAAAAAAAACTTTCTCATCTCGGTCCTAAAAGACTTCCCCCTTATCCTTAAGCTGTGACCCCTGGTTCTGGACTTCCCCAACATCGGGAACAATCTTCCCGCATCTAGCCTGTCCAACCCCTTAAGAATTTTGTGTTTTTTTTTAAACCAGCATCTGCAGTTCCTTGTTGCCACGACTCGTATAATTGTGCAGCATCATTTTTGAGGTCGACGTTGAACTGCAAATATGGCAACCTCGATCACCACACATTTTAATTTACTGCCATAATTTTTAAGTAAACGATCCCTGTTTTTTCTTGTTTTACATCTTCTTCAAAGTGGTACGCGAGATAGGGGGTTGCTGTACAAAACGTATTTGGTACTATGCTAACATAGACACAAAATGCTGGAGTAACTCAGCGGGACAGACAGCATCTCTGGAGAGAAGGAATGGGTGACGTTTCGGGTCGAGACCCTTCTTCAGACTGGAAGTCACGGGAAAGGCGAGTCCTGCTGAGTTGCTCCAGCTTTTTGTGTCTATCTTTGGTTTAAACCAGCATCTGCAGGTCCTTCCTTCACAGATGCTAATATACTCAGCTTCAGATTTTACTGAAAATTAAACATAATGGGTGCCTAATTCATTTCTAAAAATCCACTTTATCTCAGGGCAAAGAAGATACTGATGCAGGAACAACAGGCGCTGGTTTACATCGAAGAGATATACTCTGTATTTGCACAGAGTACAGAACAGATGCTAACATAGACGCAGAATGCTGGAGTAACTCAGTGGGTCAGGCAACATCTCTGGAGAAAAGGACATTTCAGGTGGAGACCCTTCTGAAAATTCCTCGACCCGAAACGTCACCTATCCATGTTCTTCAGAGATGCTGCCTGACCTGCAGTTACTCCAGCACTTTGTGTCTATCGTAAAGATGCTGAAGTAGACTTTTATTTCAGTTTGCAGTGGGTTGTCCACCAGATTCATCAAGTAATGAAGCACCACTTTAGGGACACTTTAGACAGACAATGGCACAGCAATTTGATTGATCGGGACTGTTCCGCTGTTCATACTTACTGACCTGTGGCAGTGCTTGGGTCTGGGCCTGGGTTTGGAGAGGAGGTGGCTGCTGCGGCTGCTGCTGCTGCTGTTGGACGGGCTGCGGACTTGACCGTGTGGGGAGAGGAGAGGTGACGGCCGGCTGAGACGCGCCAGGGGAGTGTTGCGGTGGGGAGTGCTGCTGCTGCAGCTGCTGGATCTGCTGCTTCTGCATGTGCTGCTGCAGCTGCATCTGCTGCAACTGCTGCTGGATCTGCTGCTGCTGCATGTGCTGCTGCATGCGCTGCTGCATCTGGTGGTGCATCTGCTGCTGCTGCTGTTGCATCTGCTGCTGCTGCTGCATCTGATGCTGTTGCTGGATCTGCTGCTGCAGCTGCTGTTGCATGTGGTGTTGCTGCTGCTGCTGCTGGAAGTGTTGCAACTGGTGCTGCTGCATCTGGTGCTGCTGCATCTGGTGCTGTTGGGACTGCAGTGGGGGGCTCAACTGGGGCGAAGGTGAAGTGGGCCCCATGGGGGGGGCGGCAATGTTGCCCGGCATGTTGGGTGTGATGGAGACTGATGCCAGCTGGTTGCCCTGCAAGGGCAATCTCATGGGCTTGGGGGCAATTGCCCTTGGCAGGGCCTGCTGCAGCGACTGGTTAGACACAGAGACAGGGGCGTGCAGGGAGAGGGACGGATTCATCAGGAGGGAAGTTGAAAGGCTCGTCGATGCCAACGTCTGCTGCACCGATCGCATGGTCTGTGCTTCTGCAGATTCTGCAGCAGCCTGCAAAAGAGAACAAAACGCAGCAGCGTTAACACTGAGTGAAGCAAAGACTTCCCGTAAACCAGCATATCCAACCGTAGGCACCAGGAACCGCAACTGGTGGTTTACAGAAATAAAGGACACTGAGCGTTGTACAAAGTGGGGGAGGTAGGTTTAAGGGGAGGTGGGAAAGATGTAATAGGAACCTGAGGGGTGACTTTTTCACGTAAAGGGCGGCGGGTGTATGGAACAAGCTGCCGGAGGAGGTAGTTGAAGCAGGTACTACCGCAACTTTTAAGAAACATTTGGACAGGTACATGGATTTAGAGGGATATGGGCCAAGGTGGTACTAGTGTAGCTGGGACATGTTGGCCAGTGTGGGCAAGTTGGGCTGAAGGGCCTGTTTTCATGCTGAATGACTCTATGACCCATCAAATAACTAATCAAAGTAGCCGTTTTGAATGAATGCTGAGAACGCTAATCGAGCATTTTATTGATCGATCCTGACTACGGGTGCTGTAAGAAAATAACTGCAGATGCTGGTACAAATCGAAGGTATTTATTCACAAAATGCTGGAGTAACTCAGCAGGTCAGGCAGCATCTCAGGAGAGAAGGAATGGGTGACGTTTCGGGGTCTTGACCCGAAACGTCACCCATTCCTTCTCTCCTGAGATGCTGCCTGACCTGCTGAGTTACTCCAGCATTTTGTGAATAAATACTGACTACGGGTGCTGTCTGTACCGAGTTTGTACCTTCTCCCCGTGATCATGTTAGTGTTAGTGTGCTGGGATCGCCGGTTGGCGTGGAGTCGATGGTCCTGTTTCCGCACTGTATCTCTAAACTAAAATTAATCTGACAGCCAATACTAACAATGGTGTAGATATGATTCACGGGAATTTTTTAGGCTTTTTCAGCCTTTTAAAAAATAAGAGGCTGGAGAGGCAAAAAAATCAACATACGAAATACTTGCCAGGGGCTTTGTCCCATTACCACCTCTTCCAAGCTTCTCCCCCCAGCTACAATCGATCTGAAGAAGGGTCCCGACCCGAAACATCGCCTATCCATTCTCTCCACAGATGCTGCCTGACCCACTGGGTTCTCCCAGCACATGGTGTTTTAAAAAGGATCGGCCATGGCTAAATGCCACCACACTTTTCCTTTCAATTTCAGAAGGCTTTGTACAAATATGTTTTCATTTCATTTTCACAGTGAAATGCAGCGGAAACATTTTAATCAATCCTCGGGGCACTTGGGGGATTTGGCTAGTTAGCTGCTAAATTAATATGTTGATCATTATCAGTTATAATGAAGGGAAAATATCTCGACCAGCCATGTGATAATAAGCAGCAATAAAAATCAGATATCAAACGCCTGCTGTGATGAATAATCATTTGGAACAATTTTAAACTAATTATGAGACACTGAAAGATTTTCTAGCCATCAGAGTGCCTGTACCAAATCCAATGGCTAGGACTCTGCATTCAGCGATGGAGGGGCAGCGCGGTGGCGCAGCGGTAGAGTTGCTGCCTCACAGCGCCAGAGACCCGGGTTCGATCCTAACTACGGGTGCTGTCTGCACGGAGTTTGTACATTCTCCCTGTGGCCGCGTGGGTTTTCTCCGGGTGCTCCGGTTTCCTCCCACACTCCAAAGACGTGCAGGTTTGTAGGTTAATTGGCATTTGGGTAAAAATTGTAAATTGTCCCCAGTGTGTGTAGGATAGTGCTAGTGTACGAGGTGATCGCTGGTCGGCGCGGACTCAGTGGGCCGAAGAGCCTGTATCTCTGGAGTCCAGAGTCTAAGGCTTAAACAATGAACGCCTTACATTTTTAATTCTAAGTCTCTCATATAAATAAAATGGGAAATCTCTCCGAATTAGCTAAACCAACTTGCCGACTCTGAAACAAGATGCATTTTAAATGTGAGCCTGGCCATATTCAGAAGAGAATGAGCCAGGGAATTTGGATTGTTAAATTGGGAATGCAAGTGAACCTCAATCTCCAGTCAAAGTAGGTACAATGTGCTGGACTAACTCAGCGGGTCAGGCAGCATCTCTGGAGAAAAAGGATGGGGGACATTTCGGATCGAGCCCCTTCTTCAGACTGAAAGTAGAGGGGAGGGAACTGGAGGCAAGAAAAGGCCAGGACAAAGCAGGGCCGGCAACAGATGACCAAGGACGGGTGGAGCTCATAATGGCCATGCAATGATGGACCAGGGACTCGTCGAGGTGGGTTCGGTAGAAACCAGCATCTGCAGTTCCTTTCTACACATTTAATCTCCAATTATCTCCATAGCCGCCCTTCCCTCTCCAATTCTTTGGAAGCCTGTTTAAGGAAACTATAACGCGATGAATATTCTCCGCAATGATTCACCACCTTCAGATCTCTCTCCCATTTACCCAAGCTCACAAGAATTGCCACCTTTAAATTCCAGTACCTCTGGAGAACTGAGAACTTCTCCACCCAGTTTGTGTAGTCGTCCCTCAAAGCAAAATCGGATCCTAAACCCATCCCTCCTGATAGAGCTTCCCGCTGTTTCTAGCTCACTGGGTTTGGCGAGTTCCAGATAACCAGACGTGAGGGGGGACCTCATTGTAACTTACCGAGCAGTGACGGGCCTGGGTAGATGTGGAGAGGATGTTTCCACCAGTGGGAGAGCCTCGGACTAGAGGTCCCAGCCTCAGAATAAAAGGATGTTCCTTTAGGAAGGAGATGGGGAGGAATTTCTTTAGTCAGAGGGTGGTGAATCTGTGGAATTTATTGCCACAGACGGCGGTGGCCAAGTTAATGGATATTTTTAAGGCAGAGATAGATAGATTCTTGATTAGTACGGGTGTCAGGGGTTATGGGGAGAAGGCAGGAGAATGGGGTTGAGAGGGGAAGATAGACTTGATGGGCCGAATGGCCTAATTCTGCTCCTATCACTTATGCATTGTCCAGCTGTTCTTTGTGGAGGCGTAAGGAAAAGATATGCATTTATATAGCACCAGCACTCCAAACTCTGACCAGCTCTGAAAAGGATTTACAATGTGTATTCACTGCTGTAATGTAGCAAATGGATGGACAATTCCACCGCCAGAGATAAGGAGATAATAACAGGACAATCTGTTTGAGTGAAAATGATTGATGACCAAGCATTGGCCACAACACTTGCCTGCTCTCAATTAACAGAGTACCATGGGATTTTGTGACCCCAGCATGTTCTCATTTGAACATCAACTTCTTGATTAGCAAGGGTGTTTCTTGATTAGGCATCAAAGGCTCTCGGGAGAAGGCAGGAGATTGGGGTGGACAAGTGAAAAGTAGATCAGCCATGATAGAATGGCAGAGTAGACTCAATGGGCCGAAAAGCTTAATTATGTTCCTATGTCTTATGGTCTGAAAGACAATGGTCTCCTTTAGTCCTACAGCAAGGTATTTGCCCAGACCAGAGTGAACGTTGGGCCAAACGCGGGCAGGTCGGACAAGCGTAGATGGGGAATCTTGGTCAGCATGGACAATTCGGGCCGAATGGACTGTTTCCATGCCATACAGTATGACTTTAGTTATGTTTAGTTTAGAGATAGTGTGTTGGGAAACAGGCCCTTCGGCCCACAGAGTCTATGCCAGCCAGCGATCCCCGCACCACTATCCTACATGCCAGGGACAACTTACAATTTTCACTAAGCCAATTACAACATACAAACCTGCACGTCTTTGGAGTGTGGGAGGAAACCGGAGCACCCGGAGAAAGCTCACACGGTCACGGGGATAGTGTACAACTCCGTACAGACAGCACCCAGAGTCAGGATCATAGTAGTCTACTGCAACTCTACCGCTACGCCCCCGTGCTTCCCCACAACCTTCAGGTCCTTTCGTCGAATCCTAGAGTCCACACAGTGTGGAAACAGGCCCTTCAGCTCAACCTGCCCACATCAACCAACATGTCCCATCTACACTAGTCCCACCTGCATTTGGCCCATATCCCACTAAACCCGTCATATCCATGTACCTGTCTGTTTTTTAAATGTTGCGATAGTACCTTCCTCAACTACCTCTTTCGGCAGCTCATTCCATACACCCACCCCCCCTTTGTGTGAAAAAGTTAAGCCTCAGGTTCCTATTAAATCTTCCCCCTCGCCTTAAACCTATGAACGCTGGTTCTCAATTCCCCTACTCTGGGCAAGAGACTCTGTGCGTCTTCCCGATCTATCCCTCTCTTGCAGTCAGCCTTGAACCCATGGCATGCTGGCCCAGGTTTAAAATGGTTGTTTTTAAAAATAAATTACATTTCCTTCCTTCAACGATACAGCTGGTGAAAGATACACATTTCCACGGCAGCGTATTGTGACAGAAATGACAAATGATGAAACACGGTTTCTCTCCATAAATCCAATATGTGCTGCAGACATATTTTGTCACTTACTTTTTGTCACTTGTGATCAAAAACCAAGTTCCGTTATGTGATTTGTGAAGGTTTAATTCAGTTTGACTATGGCAGTAACCCATGCCCTGGCATGAACTATAAAACCAGCAGAAGCAAACAAACCACATTCGCAATACACCTTCGGAAAATTACCTTTGAGACAAGACTTGCTCGATAAGCTGCAAGCGCTTTCAGATATTCCTTTTTGGCAGCTTCTGTTTTTCTCTTGTACACCTATGTTCAAAAATAGATATTTTAGTTTCAGAGATACAGCGCGCGCGGAAACAGGCCCTTCGGCCCACCGAGTCTGCACCGACCGGCGATCCCCGAACATTTAACACTACACTTACACACAAGAGACAATTTACTATTTTTACCGAAGCCAATTAACCTACAAACCTGCGTGTCTTTGTGGAGCGTGGGAGGAAACCGAAGATCTCGGGGGGGAAAAACCCACGCAGGTCACGGGAAGAACGTACAAACCCCGTACAGACAAGCACCCATAGTCAGGATCGAACCCGGGTCCCTGGCGCTGTAAGGCAGTAGCTCTACCGATGCGCCACCGTGCCACCATTAAATTCTCAAACATTGCTTGAAGATTTATTGCCATTATATAAAATTATACATTTCCAATATGTGTGACGTTGCAGCATTCAATTAATATAAAATGTTTTAATATTAATGTTAAAGTAAAATAAGTTCGATTTGTTTTTAAAACATTAAAAAATGGAAGCTCATGGAAGAGAGTATTTAGTCCTTTGAAAGGATGTACAGCCAGTGTAAAGAGCCCTGTGTCGATAAGTTCTGACTTGTTACGTGTTCTGGTTCTATGCCTGTATGAAACTTTGCGAGTCTTCATGGTATAACAGAAGTCTTTATTACAGTAACTCAATGCTGGCAGCAAGACAACTAAAATGGCTGTAACCCCACAATCTGACTGCACACTCCACACTGTGTACAGCCCAGATAACTATGTACAAGACATCTCCCTTTGTCTTGTGCAGCGCCACCTGCTGCACGGGAGGAGCAACGGGTCCTCCCACCCCACACAGTCCATCAAACATCACAACTAGGAGGGCTATGGGGAAAATAGTGAGTATAAAACGAGATCAGTTCAGAAGTTCTAGAAGCAGAATTAGGCCATTCAGCCCATCAAGTCTCCACCACCATTCAATCATGGCTGATCCAGAAACATAGAAAATAGGTGCAGGAGTAGGCCATTCGGCCTTTTGAAACATGGGGGAGAAACAATCGGGAGAAAGGCATTGCTTTGAATATCCGACGAGAGAATTCGAAGGTAAAAGATAGAGAGGCTGATCTCTCATAGAAACATAGAACATAGAAAATAGGTTCAGGAGTAGGCCATTCGGCCTTTCGAGCCAATATGATCATGGCTGATCATCCAAAATCAATACCCCGTTCCTGCTTTCTCCCCATATCCCTCGATTCCATAAGCCATAAGCTCTATCTAACTCTCTCCTGAATACATCGAACTCTATCTTTCCCTCTCAACCCTATTCTCCTGCCTTCTCCCCAAAATCCCTGATGCCTGTTCTAATCAAGAATCTGTCAATCTCTGCCTTAAAGATATCCAATGACTGATTCGTGTAGGATTCAGGTAAATGGGTGCATGATGAGGGGGACAAAAAGCATCAGTTTCTGGGATGTATGATTCTAACAAATCTCCATAAAAACACCTTGACCTTGAAATACAGATCATTAAGTTCTGGGAATTTACTGGCTATTTTCTGTCACTTCCTTATTGCCCAATATAATTTCTCCTGCCTCACTGTGTGAAGACTCCACTTGAATTTTGCCTCATATTTTCCTTTCACTAAGCTGTAATCGTGTCTACAACTTGTGTTTACATTTGTAGTTGCTCTATTAATCTGATATCCCACTCAGACCTCCCTTATTAATATAGTAATATAGTAATATAGTCCCGACCCGAAACATCGCCTATCCATGCTCTCCAGAGATGCTGCCTGACCCGCTGAGTTAATCCAACACTTTGTGTCTTTTTTTGTAAACCGACATCTGCAGTTCCTTGCATCTTAATGTCCTCCTCCTTTGCTGACCAAAAAAAAATTCCCACCTTCTCCTCATTACTCCTTTTATTACTTTTATTAATTACGTCTTTTATTACTTTTTATTACTCTTCTTTAATGGTAATAGTAGATACATTGTTTTTTGATGTTATACTATTTTTAATTTCAAGATTAACCATAGCTGGACTGTTGATCCTTTTAACTTTTCTAACTTTTGAGTTCTCAGTGTTATCTTTTACCAATTTTAAATGAGTACTAGACCAAGTTGGGGCCAAACCTCTCCTGCATTGGTGCAACACCCTCTCCTCCCCCTCCCCCACCTTCCCCCCTCCCCTCCCCCTCCCTCCTCCCCCCTCCCTCCTCCCCCCTCCCCCTTCCCCCCACTCCATCCCCCTCAACTCCCCTTATCCCCCCCCCTTCCTCCCTCCCCCCTTCCTCCCTAGGAGATAGATTTAAACTTTAAAATGTGAATAACTTTAAAAATATAACACCGATTTCAATGAAACTTCTTCCATTAGCACCAAAGGGACGACGGTGAGTAAGGTGGGCCTAACATTGTCACGCTATCGTGTACCATTTTGGCTGTAGTTCAGGAACAAACAAACAAACAAATGAGAGTTTTAATATATAGATACCTCAGAAACCAGCTTTGCACTTATTGAAGGATTTGATTGAAAGATACAGCATGGAAACAGGCCTGTGGCCCACCGTATCCACGCCGACCATCAATCACCCGTTCACACTAGTTCTATGTTGTCCTACTTTCTTGCCCACTATTTACACACGGGGCATTTTACAGAGGCCAATTAACCTACAAACCCGCAAGTCTTTGGGATGAAAAGGAGGACGCCCACACGGTCACGGGGAGAGTGTGCAAACTCCACGCACAGACAGCACTCGAGGTCAGGATCAAACCTGGGTCTCTGGCGCTGTGTGGCAGCAGCTCTACCAGCTGAGCCACTGTGCTACCCAAGCTCATGGTTAAAATGCTCTGCAGTCATTTTAATATCAATACATTAACGTAACCTAGATGCATTAACAATATCTATTTCTGCAAGTGAAAACATGATTTATAATTTCATAAGTGATAGGAGCAGATGTAGATCATTCAGCCCAAAGACTACTCTGCGATTCAATCATGGCTGATCTATTCTTGCTATTGAGGGCGTGCAGCATAGATTTACTAGGTTAATTCCCGGAATGGTGGGACTGTCGTATGTTGAAAGACTGGATCGACTAGGCTTGTACACACTGGAATTTAGAAGGATGAGAGGAGATCTTATCGAAACGTATAAGATTATTAAGGGGTTGGACACGTTAGAGGCAGGAAACATGTTCCCAAGGTTGGGGGAGTCCAGAACAAGGGGCCACAGTTTAAGAATAAGGGGTAGGCCATTTAGAACTGAGATGAGGAAAAACTTTTTCAGTCAGAGAGTTGTAAATCTGTGGAATTCTCTGCCTCAGAAGGCAGTGGAGGTCAATTCTCTGAATGCATTCAAGAGAGAGCTAGATAGAGCTCTTAAGGATAGCGGAGTTAGGGGGTATGGGGAGAAGGCAGGAACGGGGTACTGATTGAGAATGATCAGCCATGATCACATTGAATGACGGTGCTGGCTCGAAGGGCCGAATGGCCTCCTGCTGCACCTATTGTCTATCTCTCTCAACCCCATTCTCCCGCTAACCCTTGGCACACGTAGTAATCAGGAATCTAGCAATCTCCACCTTACAAATATCCATTGACGGCCTCCACAGCCGTCTGTGGCATGATTTCCACAGATTCACCACCCTCTGACTACAGAAGCTCCTTCTCATCTCCTTTCCAAAAGTACGTCCTTTTATTCTGATGCTGTGGCCTCTGGTCCGTGACCCTCCCACAAGTGAAGACGTCCTCTCCACATCCACCCCATCGACCGACCGTAGCGTCCTCTCCACTATCCGCGGGGAGCACCGAGGAGTTACCTGCTTTTGTTCCTCTCCCAGGCTGTCCCACATGGACGCCACGATTTTGGAGACTTCTCCGAAGGTTGCGTTGGTGTTCTGCCCCTTGATGGCAGCTTGCGTGTCCCTGAAGAACAGGGCGTAGGCAGAGACCGGCTTCTGCGGCTCGTTTGGATCTTTCTTCTTCTTCTTCTTTGGCGTCTTGGGTTTTTTCCCCGTATCCACGGCGGCCCGTTTCTCCACACTAACCTGAAAAAGGATCATAGAGTCATCGAGTGATAACAGTGTGGAAACAATGCCCTCCGGCCCAACTTGCCCACGATGGCCAACAACGTCCCAGCTACACTAGTCCAACCTGCCCGCGTTTGGCCCATATCCATCCAATCCTATCCATGTACTTGTCTAACTGTTTCTTAAACGATGCGATGGTACCAGCCTCAACTACTTCCTCTGGCAGCTTGTTCCATACACCCACCACCCTTTGCGTGAAAATGTTTCCCCTCAGATTCCTACTAAATCTTTTCCCCTTCTCCTTAAACCTATGTCCTCTGGCCCTCGATTCCCCTACTCTGGGCAAGAGAGTCTGTGTATCTACCCGATCTATTCCTCTCATGATTTTACACACCTCTATAAGATCACCCCTCATCCTCCTGCGCTCTAAGGAATAGAATCCCAGCCTGCTCAACCTCTCCCTGTAGCTCAGTCCTGGCAACATCCTCGTAAATCTACTCTGTACCCTTCCCAGCTTGACAACATCTTTCCTGTAACACGGTGCCCAGAACTGAACAGACTCGCCAATGTCTTATGTAACTGCAACATGGCCTCTCAACTTCTATACTCAATATTCTTAGACTGATGAAGGCCAATGTGCCAAAAGCCTTTTTGACCACCCTTTCTAGCTGCGACTCAACCTTCAAGGAAGGAGAAAAAAAAGCCCATTGCATCAAGGCGATTAAAAGTGTAAGAATTTGTAAATGCCTTGGTTTACATTCTGTGGAAAAACGATCATTCATTTCAGGCACTAATGCTTCCTAACACGGGTAAAATTGGAAGAACAAATATTTGTACAATTAGTTCTGGATAAATCATAAAAAATCACAATGTATGAAATGGCTTTAGGCACTTAAATGCTCAGCATACTCTTGAATCCAACAGGATTTAGCAATGGCAGGTCAAAGCTTTAAGCAATCAAATAGTAGCAGCCCTTTCTTGATCGAGATTAACTAACTGGGTTTAAAACAATCTCCAACGTGCTAGACAGCACAAAAGCAGTGCAAAAAGGTAGATTAGTTAATCAAATATCATTCAAGGCAAAGTTAAAAATCACAATTATCTTGTGAAAATTAACTGTGACATCCAATCGATCAGTTCATTAGCTTTCATTTTTAAAATGGCCTGAGGAGACTCAGGAAATTATTGACCTTGAAGTTTAGTTTATCCGCATTTCAACCAGACTCCATCCGCAAATAAATCAAAATCGTACACATACTGTCTTGACGTTGAATCATTGTAGTCTCTCAGTAAGAATAATTCCCATTGTATGCAAGTCAGATTATTATTTGCACCGTGCAGCCTTAAGCTTACACTTGTACAATGTAGAAACGAGGAACTGCTGATGCTGGTTGACAGAAAGAAAAGATACAAAGCGCTGGAGTAACTCAGCAGGCCAGTAACGCTGGAGTAACGCTAAAGCGCTGGAGTAACTCAGCAGGCCAGGCAGCGTCTCTGGTGAACATGGACAGGTGACGTTTCGGGCCTCACCTCTTCAGACCATGGAGAAACTATGGTAACACGACACAAAGTGCTGGGTGGAGTAACTCAGCCGGGCGGGCAAAGTCTCTGGAGAACATGGACACGGTGACGTTTCGGGTCGGGACCCTTCTTCAAAAGCAGCATCTGCAGCTCCTTGTTTCTACACTTTTCATAATGCCTGACGATGAACATGACATAAGATGGACACAAAGTGCTGGAGTAACACAGCGAGACGGGCAGCATCTCTGGAGGGAAGGAATAGGTGACGTTTAGGGTCACTGGCAGTTTCATTGCATTTCGTTGCTTTTTTGATGAGATTACATATTCACCTATAAGGTACATAGGAAGGAACTGCAGATGCTGGTTTACACCGAAGATAGACACAAAATGCTGGAGCAACTCAGCGGGACAGGCAGCATCTCTGGAGAGAAGGAATGGGTGGCGTTTCGGGTCGAGGCCCTTCTTAGACAATAGACAATAGGTGCAGGAGGAGGCCATTCGGCCCTTCGAGCCAGCACCGCCATTCAATATGATCATGGCTGATCATTCTCAATCAGTACCCCGTTCCTGCCTTCTCCCCATACCCCCTGACCCCGCTATCCTTAAGAGCTCTATCTAGCTCTCTCTTGAATGCATTCAGAGAATTGGCCTCCAACGCCTTCTGAGGCAGAGAATTCCACAGATTCACAACTCTCTGACTGAAAAGGTTTTTCCTCATCTCAGTTCTAAATGGCCTACCCCTTATTCTTAAACTGTGGCCCCTGGTTCTGGACTCCCCCAACATTGGGAACATGTTTCCTGCCTCTAACGTGTCCAACCCCTTAATAATCTTATACGTTTCGATAAGATCCCCTCTCATCCTTCTAAATTCCAGTGTATACAAGCCTAGTCGAAAACAAGGAAAAATAGGAACAAGGGTAAGCCATTTCCTCCTTGGATAATGCTCCACCACGATATGATCTCAACACCTTTACCTCCACACCATGCCCACCATGAGTCGCCCGTTCCTTCTCTCCAGAGGTGCTGCCTGTCCGGCCGAGATACTCCAACATTTTGTGTCCATCTCCGGCGTTAACCAGCGTCTGCAGTTCCTTCCTGCACGATGGACGTGATCAGGACGTTCGTGACCGTGGGGAAGGAGGCTACGTACCCTGTTGAAGTCCTCCGCATCATCGTCGTTCACGGAGCTGGAAGGAGACGGGGTGGCTGACTTGCTGGCAGGGGGGGAGGGGGAGTTCTGCGGCATGCTGCCCCCTCCTAAATTCAACCCCAACTGGGCGCTCAGCTGAGACTGGTTAATGGTGGTGAGCTGATTATGTTGCATTATTCCTGCTTGGTTCACGTCGGCCATGTGGACAACTGACCGCATTCCCATGTTCGGATCACGGTGGTACTGGGCAACCTGCGCCTGGCCCAAGTCCTGCATTGGAAGAAGAAAAAAGAAACCGATTGATTGGTACTTTATACTTTATCATCACGTGTGACCATACACCAGGGGTCGCCACCAAAGATACTAGAGGAGCAAGATGAACCACTCCGTTGAAATCGCCTATACTGAAGTGTAGTACGCAAAGGAGCATAACGTCCGCCATTTTTGTAAGCAAAACCCGTCGTTCGCTATGTCTCTCGCAGTGTAATCAGTGTATTGGGGGAGCAGTGTGTGTGATGATACCATTAAAATGCAGAATATATCTCATCTATCAATTCACAGATTTTTGTTATTTTTCTTTTTAAATGTTTCTGCAAGTTTCTGCCTACTGAAATGGTGCCGTGACGTACTACGTTTTTTAGGGTCGAGTGGTCTATCCTGCTCCTCTAGTATCTTTGGTCGCCACAGAAAGGCCCTGGCAAAGTTACAAAGGACTCGTTATCGTCCCTCTTTGTTCTCGGCTGCCATCGAAGATCGAGGTGGGCCGTCGGGGCACCCAACATAGAACAGCACAGCACAGGAACAGGTCCTTCAGCCCACAGTGTCTGTGCCCAACATGATGCCAAGACCAACACTTATCTGCCTGCAGATGATCCTTCTCCCACCATCAGGGTGGAGCAGCGAGTAGAGTTGCTGCCCTACAGCTCAAGAGACCCGGGTTCGATCCCAACTGCGGGTGCTGTCTGCACGGAGTTTGCATGTTCTGCCCGTGACCGCGTGGGTTCTCTCCGGGAGCTCCAGTCTCCCCCCACAATCCAAAGACTGAAAGTAACTTGAGCAAATTTGCAGATGACACAAAGCTGGGTGGCAGTGTGAACTGTGAGGAAGATGCTATGAGGTTGCAGGGTGACTTGGACTGTCTGTGTGAGTGGGCGGATGCATGGCAGATGCAGTTTAATGTGGATAAGTGTGAGGTTATCCACTTTGGTGGTAAGAATAGGAAGGCAGATTATTATCTGAACGGTGTCAAGTTAGGAAAATGGGACATACAACGAGATCTGGGTGTCCTAGTGCATCAGTCACTGAAAGGAAGCATGCAGGTACAGCAGGCAGTGAAGAAAGCCAATGGAATGTTGGCCTTCGTAACAAGAGGAGTTGAGTAGAGGAGCAAAGAGGTCCTTCTACAGTTGTACAGGGTCCTAGTGAGACCGCACCTGGAGTTCTGTGTGCAGTTTTGGTCTCCAAATTTGAGGAAGGATATTCTTGCTATTGAGGGCAAGAGTTTACTAGGTTAATTCCCGGAATGGCGGGACTGTCATATGTTGAAAGACTGGAGCGGCTAGGCTTGTATACACTGGAATTTAGATGAGAGGGGATCTTATCAAAACATATAAGATTATTAAGGGGTTGGACACGTTAGAGGCAGGAAACATGTTCCCAATGTTGGGGGAGTCCAGAACCAGAGGTCACAGTTTAAGAATAAGGGGTAGGCCATTCAGAACAGAGATGAGGACAACAGTCAGAGAGTTGTGAATCTGTGGAATTCTCTGCCTCAGAAGGCAGTGGAGGTCAGTTCTCTGGATGCTTTCAAGAGAGAGCTAGATAGAGCTCTTAAGGATAGCGGAGTCAGGGGGTATGGGGAGAAGGCAGGAATGGGGTACTGATTGAGAATGATCAGCCATGATCACATTGAATGGTGGTGCTGGCTCGAAGGGCCGAATGGCCTACTCCTGCACCTATTGTCTACTGTCTATTGTCTATTTTCCATAGGTCAATTCTCCCTCGACAAAAACTAAGTTGTCGCTGGTGTGTTGGACACTGCTAGTACTGGGCGACAATCGCTGGTCAGTTACACTGGACACAGAGCTTTGGTGCAAATGAAGACAATGGGTTGATTGACTACATCATCGGTGCCAAAGAGTAAACCCTCTTCACCTCCAAGAAATGGACGCTTTCTATAAGTGGCTGGCTCCATGCATCCTGGTGAGAGGAACATTCTACCTCCGGTGGTTGCTGTGCAGTTGTACTCAATAGGGGAAGGGTCATTGAAGAGCACAGGACAAGGCAGATCAACAGGGATGTGCCGGTGCACAAATGTGAACGACTGTGAATATTGCCAATGCTGTTCAAGGAAAATGGATGGAGAGGAAACGATAGATGGAACACAGGTATCCACGAAAGAAAGGTTTTTACGCAGAGGGAGGTGAGTACCTGGAACACACTTTCAGGGGTGATGGTGGATGCAGATATGTTAGTGGCATTTAAAAGACTTTTTTGGCTAGGCAGGTGGATATGCAGGAAAAGGAGGGATATGGGTCATGTGCAGTTAGAAGTGATGGTATGGGCATCAGGTTCAGCACAGGCATTGTGGGCTGAAGGGCCTATTTTTGTGCTGTACTGTTCAATGTTCCATGTAGACAATAGACAATAAGTGCAGGAGGAGGCCATTCGGCCCTTCGAGCCAGCACCGCCATTCAATGTGATCATGGCTGATCATTCTCAATCAGTACCCCGTTCCTGCCTTCTCCCCATTCCCCCTGACTCCGCTATCTTGTACCAATTGCTCTTTAAAAGCATTCAAAAACGCGCAACCTTGGTTGGAAATGAGATTGATTGATTGATTGAAAACAGATCCTTTGGCCAACCGAGTCCACGACGACCATCGATCCCCCCGTTCACAGTAATTCAATGTTATCCCACTTTCTCATCCACTCCCGACACACTGGGGACCCAATTTACAGAGGGACCAATTAACCTACAAACCCACACATCATTGGGATGTGGGTGGTAACCAGAGCACCCTGAGGAAGCCCACACGGTCACAGTGAGGACGTGCAAACTCCACACAGACAGTACCCGAGGTCAGGATTGAACCCGGGTCTTTGGCCTTGTGAGGCAGCTGTGCCACTATGTCTACCTCAATGCCAACTCTTACCATGAGGCCAACTTATGATGAGGCTTCCTGTGGAGATTACTCTCATGTAAAACCGGTGATCGAGAAATTAGATTGTTTTATGCTAAATGCGTTCAAGTGAGACATTTTAGTAGGAGTTCTCCAATGAATTAATTCTATATCATTACCACTAAAATAACCACCTGCAGTGCTTGCAGAAGGCAGCTATTTTGCAATTTCTCTTTTAGTTTAGTTTAGTTCAGTTTAGTTTAGAGAAACAGCACAGGGACAGGCCCTTCGGCCCACTGAGTCCACGCCGAACAGTGATCCCCGCACATTAACACCATCCCACTTGCACTAGGGACAATGTTACATTTATACCAAGCCAATTAGCCTTGGGGGGGGGGAAACTGAAGATCTCAGAGAAAGCCCACGCAGGTCAGGGGGAGAACGTACAACCTCCGTAGAGACAGCACCCATAGTCGGGATCGAACTCAGGTCTCTGGCGCCGTAAGGCTGCAAGGCATCAACGCTACCGCTGTGCCACCACGCCGCCCTTCTTGGACCTTGGACTTCATGCATGATAACACTGGAGGAACAGCACCTCATATTTCGCCTGGGCAGCTTGCAGCCCAGTGGTATGAACATCGACTTCTCCAACTTTAGATAGTTCCTCTGTCCCTCTCTTCCCCTCCTCCTTCCCAGATCTCCCTCTATCTCCACCTATATCCTTCCTTTGTCCCGCCCCCCTGACATGTCTGAAGAAGGGTCTCGACCAGAAACGTCATCCATTCCTTCTCTCCTGAGATGCTGCCTGACCTGCTGAGTTACTCCAGCATTTTGTGAATAAATACCTTCGATTTGTACCAACATCTACAGTTATTTTCTTTTATAACATTTTATTGCCATGCCTAAGTGCCACAGGTCTCTCTCCAATAAAGGACACAAGGTGCTGGAGTAACTCAGCAGGTCAGTCAGCATCTCTGGAGAACACGAATAGGCAACTTTTTTGGGTCAGGATCATTCTTCACTTTGGATTTGATCATCTGTAATAACTGAAAAAAATGGTTCTCTCACATCCCTGGCCTTTGGTGAGCATCAGAAGTAAAATATATAAATGTTATTGCAATCAAAACTCATACCATATTTCCAATTTGTGATTGAAGAAAAAAGAGTCACCACAAAACTAATGTCTCGTTTTAGATTATAGACAATAGACAATAGGTGCAGGAGGAGGCCATTCGGCCCTTCGAGCCAGCACCACCATTCAATGTGATCATTCTCAATCAGTACCCCGTTCCTGCCTTCTCCCCATACCCCCTGACTCCGCTATCCTTAAGAGCTCTATCTAGCTCTCTCTTGAATGCATTCAGAGAATTGGCCTCCACTGCCTTCTGAGGCTGTGAATTCCACAGATTCACAACTCTCTGACTGAAAAAGCTTTTCCTCATCTCAGTTCTAAATGGCCTACCCCTTATTCTTAAACTGTGGCCCCTTGTTCTGGTCTCCCCCAACATTGGCAACATGTTTCCTGCCTCTAACGTGTCCAACCCCTTAATAATCTTATACGTTTCGATAAGATCTCCTCTCATCCTTCTAAATTCCAGTGTATAGAAGCCTAGTCGATCTAGTCTTTCAACATATGACAGTCCCGCCATTCCGGGAATTAACCTAGTAAACCTACGCTGCACGCCCTCAATAGTTTTGACTTTCATCATATTGTACCCATCTATTGCCACAGGAACAGGCCATTCAACCCATCTCACAATATGTCTACGACTGTGAAAATGGTTAAAAACTAGTTTTCCAAACATTTTGATTCCAATCAAAAACGTGGTGTCGAATTGTCAATGGGTGGAATTAACATAATAATTGGGGTGCCATCAGCCACAATTGTCACTGATGAATTCAAGAGGTAACTGGACATTTGGTAAACCTGTAGGTCCTTAAGATGAGCTTTGAAAGCACTCAAAGCCATTATTTACAGTTTCCCCCTTCACAAACCTCATACCTTTTGCCAATTGATAACATTGTCCTAGATAAATGATTTTCAGTCACTCAATTTTCACCGACCTTGTTAACTTCTTTAAAATGCATTGCACTACCTTCTACAATTGCAGAGTCATGCAAGCCATTTTATTTCCTATTAGTGTTATTGTCCTAAAAACTGCACAGGTATTTTTATGGTAGGAAAGCAAAGATCTTATTGAGGTGCGTAAAATCATGAGAAGAATAGATCCTATTCCTCGATTCACCTGCTCTGAGCAAGAGACTCTGTGCATCTAAGATTGCACAGAGTCTCTTGCCTACAGCAGGTGAATCGAGGACCAGAGGACATAGGTTTTAGGTGAAGGGGAATCTGAGGGGTAACCTTTTCACACAGAGGTGGTGGGTGTATGGAACAAGCTGCCAGAGGAGGTAGTTGAGGCTGGGACTATCCCAAAGTTTAAGAAACAGTTAGACAGGTACATGGATAGGACAGGTTTGGAGAGATATGAACCAAACACAGGCAGGTGGGACTAGTGTAGCTGGGACATGTTTGCCATTGTGGGCAAGTTGAGCTGAAGGGCCTGTTTCCACACTGTATCACTCTATGACTTTATGACTCTAATATAAACAACTATGCAGTCAACACTTTGTCCAAAAGAACAAAATTCCAAACATTAAACATTTTATGATGCATAAAATAACCAGTTCAGCTGGAGTTCTGCAGAGAAGGCTGCTAATTCACTAAATTGATTAAAAACGTGAATTGATTTAAATGTCGCGCACAATGTTTATACATAAAAAGAAGGGCAACTGTTTGCAGATTAAATTCGTCACAAATCACTGCAAAAAAAACCCATTATGGGAAGGTTTGCTTGGAGGTAAAAATTGGCAGATAAATGCTTGCACAAAAACAATTTCTTTTTAGTGTTAATGAATATTCACTAACAGGATTTGGCACACAAGTACAACTATACTCCAATATGTTTGATATATAAAGCAATTCTCCTTTTTTAGTGTGCTATTAGCTGCATCAATTCACATTTCAATTAAAATAGGGATTGCAACCTCATTTATAGTCTTGCCTGAAAACATGGCGAAGGGCAATATTTTCACAGAACACTGAAATGTAGACTCCTATACGTACAACTCACCGAGACAGATCTCTCCTGTAAACTGGTGTCGTGAATATTACGAACAGACTCTGGTAAATCGCACTGGATATTATAGGACATACACTTCAGTGGAATCCCGCGCATTAGCAGGACAATAGGCAAGGGCCTCAAGAAAATGCTGTTTGATCCTGACATTCAATGGTCCTCTTGAGTTAATATCAGAATTCATTAAAACTAACCTCACATAACACACACCACACAGTCCCTCAGCACTTCCAAGTCAAAGCTGGGAAAGGCCGTTAACAAGTTCAATTCTCATTCAATCTGCACTACTGCTCTCCGAGATGTTTCATTGCAAGAAGAGGAATAAAATAATCTATATGGTAATTATGAGGATAAATGCCCCAGCAACTTTCACCAACATGAAAGGTCAGCTTTATTCTGATGTTTTATCAGCTCTCGGCACATACTCCCGGTCGTGGCAATTTATATGTGAACTGTGCATCCTCTCCACCCCCACTCCCTCCCCCCCCCCTTCACTCCCTCCCCCCCCCCCCCCCCCCCGCTCTCCCCCTCCCCATTCATAACTTCCTACAGAATTAAGCTCTTAAACCAAAATGAGAAAAAAATGAAATTCTGCATGCCAACAAAGTATATAACAGTGCGGAGATAAATTGTTCAACTGTGGCCCCTCAAACCTCCTGGGCTGACGATTTTTTTTTTTTGTGGAGCACTGTGGTATTCAAAACTTGTTCAACATGATTTCATTTCATTTCTGGCAGAGGCTGGGAAAAGTAAATTACAGAATCAATCATACAGAAGGTCAGAGTGAGACTTCATTACACGTATTGCCTGCCTGCATGAATATCTTTCATTTCTGACTGACCCGATATGTCACAATAGTTGTCTAGTAAAAATTCCACTCTCCAAAAACTGATGTACTACAGAATCCATTGCTATTCCGTGGACTGGACAGATTACAGAGAGGTGTTAAGAGAATGCGCGGAAACCACAAGGCATAATGTCGTGCAAATGTCATGGGATAAATATACAATTATTATAAAGCAATAAAATAATGCTAAAAAGGAAATTTTATCAATGGGCTCGACTTAATTAAATTTGAATTCAGTATTAAAGTAATATTAAAATGAAATTGTCCTCCAAGGACAGACTGCGATTTAACGGAACTGTATACATCAAAAATATTTTTAATCCAAATGTAAATTAAAGATCAGTAAGATGATGTCTCCCAAAGTTAAGAGGTATGATCTCACAATGCAGTCCACATGTAAGATAATGAATATATAGAACCATAGAGTGATACAGCGTGGAAACAGGCCCTTCAGCCCAACTTGCCCACACCGACCAACATGTCCCATCTACACTAGTTCCACCTGCCTGCGTTTGGCCCATATCCCTCTAAACCTACAGGTGTAGGGTGTGGATGCAAACGTGGGATAAGATATAACTAGTGTGGATGGGTGATCGATGGAATTGAAGGACGTTCCTTTAGGAAGGAGATGAGGAGCAATTTCTTTAGTCAGAGGGTGGTGAATCTGTGGAATTCTTTGCCACAGAAGGCTGTGGAGGCCAATTCAGTGGATATTTTTACGGCAGAGATAGATAGATTCTTGGTTAGTACGGGTGTCAGGGTTTATGGGGAGAATCAGGAGAATAGGGTTAGGAGGAAGAGATAGTTACAACTGCAAGAACGAGTAGCAATCAATAAAAGGCTATCAATGTATTGCGTGAATATATATATATATATATGTATGTACAGGGGCATATGTATACATGCATTGTATACTTGTTTTTATATTCATGCATTTTAAATATGTATGTTATGTTCCATACTTTGGCAATATAATGATGTATCTTATCATGCCAATAAAGTATTTTAAATTGAAAATTGAAATTGAAAATTGAATAGATCAGCCACGATTGACGGGCCAAATGGCCTAATTCTGCTCCTATCACGTGACATAATGGTTGGTGTGGACTGTGTGGGACGAAGGTCCCATATCCATGTTGCATCTTTCACCTCGATCAATCAATCAATCAATCAATCAATCAATCAATCAATCAATCAATCAATCAATCAATCAATCAATCAATCAATCAATCAATCAATCAATCAATCAAGTAAATACATTCCAACTAAAATCATGTGTAGGAAGGAACTGCAGATGCTGGTTTAAACCGATGATGGACCCAGAAAGCTGGAGTAACTCAATGGGTCAGTCAGCATCTTTGGAGAAAAGGAATAGGTGACGTTTCGGGTCGAGACTCTTCTTCAGACTTCAGGGACTATCTCCAACTAAAATCATACTATTTAAAAAATGTGCCTATGAATTTGTTCCTCCAATCTGAGTCACATTACACACAAAATTAGTCGCCTATTTTGGTGTGGAATAGATTTGTTCAACGGTTTTTATTTCGACAGATGTTAATATCTCCCATTGTCTGTCATGAAAGCAAAATACTTCATTTGAGCAAAAAAATGCCAGTCATGCCGAGACCAATTATTGAAATCTGCACATAAAAGGGTAAGAAGTGCTTAATGTCTCAAAGATAAATTATATGTTTTTGGTAGAAAACGCCTCTCCCCATAAAACTAAAAATAACTATTACTGAGCTGTGTAATACATAAAAATGAATGAATAGTACTGTCTGTTCCCCCCCCCCCCCCCCCCCCCCAAGGAGCAATAACATTTTTTTAAATCTAGGACCCAGTTGTAATACTGTTTGATCTGCTTTTCATTCACCATGGCGGCACAGCGGTAGAGTTGCTGCCTTACAGCGCCAGAGACCCAGGTTCGATCCTGACCACGGGTGCTGCCTGTACGGAGTTTGTACGTTCTCCCCGTGACCTGTGTAGGTTTTCTCCAGGTGCTCCGGTTTCCTCCCACACTCCAAAGACGTACAGATTTGTCGGCTAATGGAAACATAGAAAGATAGAAAATAGGTGCAGGGGTAGGCCATTCAGCCCTTCGAGCCAGCACCGGCATTCAATATGATCATGTCTGATCATCCAGAATCAGTACCCCATTCCTACTTTCTCCCCATATCTCTTGATTTCGTTAGATCTAAGAGCTAAATCGAACTCTCGCTTGAAAAATTAGCTCGGTATAAATGTAAATTGTGTCCAGTGTGTGTGTAGGATAGTGTTAGTGTGCGGGGATCGCTGGTCGGCGCGGACTCGGTGGGCCAAAGGGCTGTACCTCTGAACTAAAACTAAAACACATGCATTGATAATGTTTGCATTATTTTGCAACGTATCAAGCATCCTCACCTATCCTTTTTAAGAAGCAATCCAAAGATCGTTCTGCTTTGTGAAATGCTTTGCTGCACGTTTCTGCTTTAATAACCTGCTTTTAAATCCACAAAATCTTCGAAGCACTTCCCTCTGGAAGGCGACTCCAGACTGTCAAAGCAGCCACAGCCAGACATAAAAACAGCTTCTTTTTTTCCACGAGTGGTAGTTCTACTCAATAACCAAAGTCTGTAGTCTCTTTTTTGCTCTGGTTTATTTTCACCCACATGTTCAGACCGTAATGTTGTATCCTTATTGTTTTGATGTGTTTATGCTTTATACTTAATTGTTAACTGTATGTTTGTGTTGTCATTTGTGAGCGGAGCACCAAGGCACATTCCTTGTATATGGACATACTTGGCCAATAAACTTATTCTTTCATTCATGCTTCCTGTGTCTCAAGTTAACCTGGTCTTAAACATGCAAGGCAGGTATTCACCATAATGAGAATCGGATGGTTTTGCAGTGTGGTGCTCAACTTCCAAGCTGGCTTATTGTCCAAGACGTGAAGATGCAGATAATGCATCATGTTGCTTGTCCTATATTTGGAATGATTGTCCAGATACATGACCTACAAACCAGGTTGAGAAAGAACTAACGATGTCACTGGTTATTTGATCCTGATTCCTGATGAATTATGAAGGAAGGAATCTGGAGCGGTCTTCTAACCAACGCAGGTGGCATTAAACTGAAGAAGGGTCTCGACCCGAAATGTCACCTATTCCTTCTCTCCAGAGATGCTGCCTGTCCTGCTGAATCACTCCAGCATCTTGTGCCTATCTTTGGTTTAAACCAGCATCTGCAGTTCCTTCCTGCACAATAAACTGAAACTGAAACTTTATGGTGAGAGAGGCAAAGCTTTAAATGAGATGTGTGGGGCAATTTTGTTTTACAGAGAGTGGCTAGTGCCTGGAACATGCTGCCAGGGGTGGTGGTGGAGGCAATAGACAATAGACAATAGACAATAGACAATAGGTGCAGGAGTAGGCCATTCAGCCCTTCGAGCCAGCACCGCCATTCAATGCGATCATGGCTGATCACTCTCAATCAGTACCCCGTTCCTGCCTTCTCCCCATACCCCCTCACTCCGCTATCCTTAAGAGCTCTATCCAGCTCTCTCTTGAAAGCATCCAACGAACTGGCCTCCACTGCCTTCTGAGGCAGAGAATTCCACACCTTCACCACCCTCTGACTGAAAAAGTTCTTCCTCATCTCCGTTCTAAATGGCCTACCCCTTATTCTCAAACTGTGGCCCCTTGTTCTGGACTCCCCCAACATTGGGAACATGTTATCTGCCTCTAATGTGTCCAATCCCCTAATTATCTTATATGTTTCAATAAGATCCCCCCTCATCCTTCTAAATTCCAGTGTATACAAGCCCAATCGCTCCAGCCTTTCAACATACGACAGTCCCGCCATTCCGGGAATTAACCTAGTGAACCTACGCTGCACGCCCTCCATAGCAAGAATATCCTTCCTCAAATTTGGAGACCAAAACTGCACACAGTACTCCAGGTGCGGTCTCACCAGGGCCCGGTACAACTGTAGAAGGACCTCTTTGCTCCTATACTCAACTCCTCTTGTTACGAAGGCCAACATTCCATTGGCTTTCTTCACTGCCTGCTGAACCTGCATGCTTCCTTTCATTGACTGATGCACTAGGACACCCAGATCTCGTTGAACTCCCCCTCCTCCTAACTTGACACCATTCAGATAATAATCTGCCTTTCTATTCTTACTTCCAAAGTGAATAACCTCACACTTACCTACATTAAACTGCATCTGCCATGTATCCGCCCACTCACACAACCTGTCCAAGTCACCCTGCAGCGTTATTGCATCTTCCTCACAATTCACACTACCCCCCAACTTAGTATCATCTGCAAATTTGCTAATGGTACTTTTAATCCCTTCGTCTAAGTCATTAATGTATATCGTAAATAGCTGGGGTCCCAGCACCGAACCTTGCGGTACCCCACTGGTCACTGCCTGCCATTCCGAAAGGGACCCATTTATCCCCACTCTTTGCTTTCTGTCTGTCAACCAATTTTCTATCCATGTCAGTACCCTACCCCCAATACCATGTGCCCTAATTTTGCCCACTAATCTCCTATGTGGGACCTTGTCGAAGGCTTTCTGAAAGTCGAGGTACACCACATCCACTGACTCTCCCTTGTCAATTTTCCTAGTTACATCCTCAAAAAATTCCAGTAGATTTGTCAAGCATGATTTCCCCTTCGTAAATCCATGCTGACTCGGAATGATCCCGTTACTGCTATCCAAATGCTCAGCAATTTCGTCTTTTATAATTGACTCCAGCATCTTCCCCACCACTGATGTCAGACTAACTGGTCTATAATTACCCGTTTTCTCTCTCCCTCCTTTCTTAAAAAGTGGGATAACATTTGCTATCCTCCAATCCACAGGAACTGATCCTGAATCTATAGAACATTGAAAAATGATCTCCAATGCTTCCACTATTTCTAGAGCCACCTCCTTAAGTACGATAAGGGTATGTGATACGATAAGGGTATGTGAAAGTCTTATCGGCAGGCACATGGATATGCAGGGAATAGACAGACATGTATCACGCGCAGGCAGAGGAGATTAGATTATCTTGGTGTTATGTTCGGTACAGATAAACTGGAATTTAGAAGGATGAGAGGGGATCTTATCGAAACATATAAGATTATTAAGGGGTTGGACACGTTAGAGGCAGGAAACATGTTCCCAAAGTTGGGGGAGTCCAGAACAAGGGGCCACAGTTTAAAAATACGGGGTAGGCCATTTAGAATGGAGATGAGGAAAAACCTTTTCAGTCAGAGAGTTGTAAATCTGTGGAATTCTCTGCCTCAGAAGGCAGTGGAGGCCAAGTCTCTGAATGCATTCAAGAGAGAGCTAGATAGATCTCTTAAGGATAGCGGAGTCAGGGGGTATGGGGAGAAGGCAGGAACGGGGTACTGATTGAGAATGATCAGCCATGATCACATTGAATGGTGGTGCTGGCTCGAAGGGCCGAATGGCCTACTCCTGCACCTATTGTCTATTGTCTATTGACATAGTGCTATACTGTTCCGTGTTCTGCAAGGATGTTGTGGAGACATTTCATCGGCATTTAAGGATTTAAATATTCAGCATTTTACGATCCAATCATAAAGAAATCCCCTACTTCCTGAGCGGACCATGGAGATTCAGTATGTCAACGAATACTCTCTTGAACTTCTGCAGGAGTACAGTAGAGAGCATATTCACTGGTTGCATCATGGCCAGTGAAGAAACTGCCCCCTGAATCTGGAGGTGTGCGTTTTCACACTTCTGTATCACTTGCCTGATGGGAGAGGGGAGAGGAGGGAGAGACCGGGGTGAGACTGGTGGCCTTGCAGAGGCACCCTGAGGTGTAGATGGAGTCAATGGAATACAGTTAGATGTGTCCTGAACAGAATGGACTAACCTTCTCATGAACCTCCCAGCCCTGCCTACAGCTTGCTAATGCTCTCAATGGTGCCTTCTTTAACTTGAGCCACAACTGATCACACGGAACGGTCATAGAAACATAGAAACATAGAAAATAGGTGCAGGAGTAGGCCATTCGGCCCTTCGAGCCTGCACCGCCATTCAATATGATCATGGCTGATCATTCAGCTCAGTAGCCTGTACCTGCCTTCTCTCCATACCCCCTGATCCTTTTAGCAAAAAGGGCCACATCTAACTCCCTCTTAACTATAGCCAATGAACTGGCCTCAACTACCTTCTGTGGCAGAGAATTCCACAGACTCACCACTCTCTGTGTGAAGAAATGTTTTCTCATCTCGGTCCCAAAAGACTTCCCCCTTATCCTTAAACTGTGACCCCTGGTTCTGGACTCCCCCAACATCGGGAACAATCTTCCCTTGTAGCACCCAAAGAAGGCGGGGAAGGATTTGACAATGTTTTTTGCATGATAAGCCATTCTCTCCCTGATGCAGCTGTGCTCCATTTTGCCTGAGTGACTTCCACTTAAATCACCTGCTCCAATGTGAACACTGCCTCCACACCCATCGCTAATCTACTGCGCACCACTTCTGATTACATTCTGCAAACATTGAACCGGCAGCTGAAAACACACAGCTACAAGTTGCAGTTGGAAAATCCCGACCCACTGTCGGGATTACGTTAAAGAACGTTAAACAAGTCTAGCCCAGATTCCGTAGCACAAAAAATCCAAGACGAGATCAGAAGCTGGCCTCAATGTCAAAAAAGCATTTGAAGGTCGCACGTTTCATTCTGGTAAACTCACAAAGACAGGCAAATTGACTTTCAAGTGCACACCAATCCAACACCAACGCAAACCCAACACAAAAGACAATGGACAATGGAGGACCTGGTGTGGGCGGGCCGCTGTGAAGATCAATGGAGGACCCTGTGTTGGGGGGGGGGGGGCGCTGTGAAGAACAATGGAGGATCCGGTGTGGGGGGGGGGGCACTGTGAAGAATGATGGACAATGGAGGACCTGGCGCGGGGGGGCCGCTGTGAAGAACAATGGGGGACCCGGCATGGGGGGGGGGGGGGGCTGCCGTGAGGGAGGGGGGAAATAAAGTGGGACCTGGCTCGGAGGGGGTGGGGGAATTTGGAACTTTGTAAGTGCCCTTTATGGGCAACTATTTGCATACCTTGGCAAAGGTATGCAAGCAAAGAATTTCACGGTGCCTTGTCACATCTGACAATAAAGTCTTCAACTCAATTCAAGAAGTGCAGGAAGGAACTGCAGATGTTGGTTTACACCCGAAGATGGGCACAAAATGTTGGAGTAACTCAGCAGATCAGGCAGCATCTCTCGGGAGAAGGAATGGGCAACGTTTCAGGTCAGAACACTTCTTCAGTCTGAAGAAGGGTCTCGACCCAAAACGTCGCCCATTTCTTCTCTCCAGAGACGCTGCCTGACCTGCTGAGTTACTCCTGCATTTTGTGTCCATCTTCACAGATGCAAAAGAATAGTGCAGCAAAATTCATCTCCGTGCACTGGACTTGTTAACGCAGCAGTCTCAGCCAGTGAAGTGCGTTTCATTAGTGTCAATGGAAATGAATTAAGTCTTTCTGACCTAGGATGAACTCAAGCAAGGATAGTGGAGTCAGGGGGTATGGGGAGAAAGCAGGAACGGGGTACTGATTGAGAGTGATCAGCCATGATCACATTGAATGGCGGTGCTGGCTCGAAGGGCCGAATGGCCTACTCCTGCACCTATTGTCTATTGTCTATCGTCTATTGTCAAGCCAGAAATCTTTACCATTGTGTACCATTTGCTAAGACATGCTTACTTTAACCACTTCATGTACAGCTTGAAGGTATTTATTCAGAAAATGCTGGAGTAACTCAGCAGGTCAGGCAGCATCTCAGGAGAGAAGGAATGGTTGACGTTTCGGGTTCGAGAACCTTCTTCAGTCTGATGTCAGGGGGGCGGGACAAAGGAAGGATAATAGGTGGAGACAGGAAGATAGAGGGAGATCTGGGAAGGGGAGGGGAAGAGAGGGACAGAGGAACTATCATGATCATGTATCTGCACACTGTGGACGGCTCGATTGTAATCATGTAATTGTCTTTCCGCTGACTGGTTAGCACGCAACACAAGCTTCTCACTGTACCTCGGTACACGCGACAATAAACTAAACTGAAACTGTAAGGACGTGGTACTTTCCACCCAATGGTATCGAGGTTCCACGCACCACAGTCAAACCGTTGCTGAGCATCCCGCCATCTTGGTCCATGATACTTCTGGAAATGGTGATGGAAGGCAGGTCCAAGCTGGGCGGGGGGAAATGAGGCGTGAACTCATTCCCCTGAGAGGGCACAGGACCACTGAGGCCTTGGAAGGCCGACACCATGTCCGTACGTCCCAGGGTGGGTTCCGTTTCGGGCGGTGGGGTGATGGGGGGAATCTCAAACTCTTCGTCTCCAAGGCTCGGAGTGTGGAACGTCTGCAGAGAGAACAGAGTAGAAAACCATCAGCATGTCTAGCCGTGCAACCACCAAGGCTGGATGGCCACATCTTTACTCAAGTAGGTCTTTCCATTTCCACCCTGGCTGATGTACGGTTAGTCAATAAAATGCAAACATTCTAATCAGAATGGGCGTCAAAATGAGTCTGAACTGACACACCAACTGGAGTGTAATCCTGACCTTCCATCAACCTTATTGGAGAGAAGGAATGGGTGACGTTTCTGGTCGAGACCCTTCTTCAGTCTGAAGAAGGGTCTCGACCCGAAACGTCACCCATTCCTTCTCTCCCGAGATGCTGCCTGACCTGCTGAGTTACTCCAGCATTTTGTGAATAAATACCTTCGATTTGTACCAGCATCTGCAGTTATCTTCTTATAACCTTATTGGAGACCTTTGATCAATCTTTAATCAGAATTCAATGCTCTATCTTTGCACTAAATGTTGTGCACCTCATCGGTGCACCATGGGCAGTTTGATTGGAGTCCTGCGTAGTCTTTTCTTTGTGTAAGAAGAAACTGCAGATGCTGGTTTACACCAAAGATAGACACCAAAAGCTGGAGTAAGTCAGCGGGACAGGCAGCATCTCTGGAGAGAAGGAATGGCTGACGTTTTGGGTTGATACCCGGATAGTCTTTTCTTTGACTGGATAGCACACAAACAAAAGCTTTTACTGTACCTTGGTACAATAAACTAAAGTTAACACGGTTCATAACGAAACCTCAACAAAATGATAAACCGCTGGTGGAACTCAGGGGGTCAGGCAGCATCTGTGGAAGGAAATGGACAGTCAACGTTTTGTGTCGGGGTCATTCTTCAGTCTGAAGAAGAGTCCCGACCCGAATCGTCGTCTGCCCATTTCCCTCCACAGATAATATAATATATTCCTTTATTCGTTCCACACCGGGGAAATTTACAAATTTACAATCCGATGCTGCCTAGCCCGCTGAGTTCCTCCAGTGGTTTGGTTGTTGCTCCAGATTCAAGTCTCTTGCATCTCCTAATTCATATTTTCAGCCTGTTGTGACAAAGTAAAACCATCCAACAATGTCGTGGAGACACAAGGGACTCAGACGCTGGAATCTTGAGCAAAGTTAAAACAAAGTGCTGGAGGAATTCACCCCGTCAGGCAGCATGTGTGTGGGAGACATGCACAGATAATGTTTCCAACTCACAGTTGCAAATTGTGAAGCTAGAGGAGGGAATGTAGGAATACCTCATTTCAGTGGCTACCAAATTAGGTCAACGTTTTCTGAGCCTTCTATACATCGTAACCCTCATTTTCCCTCTTTCTCTCTCAATCCCTCCCCCATCCTAATTCTCCGCCCAGTCTGACTGTCCACCTGATTCAAGTTTATTTTTGTATGCTTTGTTGGCACCTTCCCCGAGCGAACAATGATCTATTCCACATTTTCCTTGACCTCCCTCCCCTTTGATGTCTCGTTTTCGCATCTCACCCTTCCATATCTCTATGTCTTCCCACTCCCCTGACTCTCAGTCTGAAGAAGGGTCTCAACCCGAAACGTCACCCATTCCTTCTCCCCAAAGATGCTGCCTGTCCCGCTGAGTTACTCCAGCATTTTGTGTCGACCTTCTCTACATTAATTCAATATCTATCACTGACCCGAGTCTGGAAGTTTACAAAGTGGTGGTAAAACTCACTTGTGCATTTTGATGGTTCGCAACTCACCTTCCACCTGCAGTGGTCAGCAAGGCTGATACATGATTCTTCATGCAAGCAAATCTAACGGCTCCTTTGTCATGCCATCTACCTACAAAGCCTGGTCACTTAAGTTCACTGCTACTGAAAGCTGCTTGCTATTCATCAGACACCACAGCAAACAATGGTGCAATTCCATTAAGTGAAACCATGGCAATGTGCACTAGAGTTGGTGTTATTGTGTAGATTTGTGAGGAATACATGGGGGAAGGGGGAGAGAGGGGGGAGGGGGAGAGAGGGGAGAGAGGGGAGAGAGCGGGGAGAGAGGGGGAGAGGGAGAGATGGAGATGGAGAGAGAGAGGGTGTTCGGTGGAAAGTTGTGGAGTTGAATCAGTGTAGAGGGGAAATGAAACGACAGAGGGATTTAAGGATATAAATTTCAATTCAGAAATAAACGAGCAAGAGTCAACTATGGAAAAACAAGGAATTGCAGATGCTGGTTTGCACAACATTCCCAGTGTGCCGGGATGCCCAAAACTAAGAGGGACCTGGTCCTTGGATATTTTTAAGGCGGATTCTTGATTGAGTGAGGGGTTATGTGGAGAAGGCAGGAGAATGGGGTTGAGAGGGAAAGATAGATCAGCCATTATTGAATGGCGGAGTAGAATTGATGGGACAAATGGTCCTGTTCTGCTCCTATCACTTATGAATGTATTTATGCAGTCATTCAAATGTGGTACCTGGTGCTTTTCCAGACAATACATTCAGCACAAATTTGCAGTGTCTTTAGAACAGAATCCACTCCAATTAAAATTAGAAAGTGCTGGAGTAACTCAGCGGGTCAGGCAACGTTCCTGGAGAACATGGATAGGTCATGTTTTGGGTCGGAACCCTTCTTCAGACTGGTTTCCTTGGTCAACCAGCATCTGCACTTCCTTGTTTCTACCAAAGACAATTACATTCCCTGCTCACTGCCTTTATGAGCCACTAATAAACTGAAGTCTAAACGACCCGAAAGGTCAGGTGGAGGCCAATTCTCTGAATGCATTCAAGAGAGAGCTAGATAGAGCTCTTAAGGATAGCGGAGTCAGGTGGTATGGGGAGAAGGCAGGAACGGGGTACTGATTGAGAATGATCAGCCATGATCACATTGAATGGCGGTGCTGGCTCAAAAGGCCGAATGGCCTCCTCCTGCACCTATTGTCTATTGTCACCCATTCCTTCTCTCCAGCGATGCTGCCTGGCCCACTGAGTTACTCCAGCATTGTTTGTCTACCTTCGATTTATCCCAGCATCTGCAGTTTTTTCCCCTACACTAATAAACAGTTCACACTTAATGAAAATATCATCTCCCGCTAAAGGCCATGGTGGCGCGGTGGTAGAGCTACTGCCTTACAGCACCAGAGACCCAGGATCGATCCTGACAACGGGTGTTTGTCTGTACGGAATCTGTACGTTCTCCCCGTGACCTGCGTGGGGTTTTTTCCCCGAGATCTTCGGTTTCCTCCCACACACCAAAGACTTACAGGTTTGTAGGTTAATTGGCTTGGTATAAATATGAATTGTCCCCAGTGTGTGTGTGTAGGGTAGTTAATGTGCGGGGATCGCTGGTCGGAGCGGACTCGGTGGGCCGAAGGGCCTGTTTCCGCACTGTACCTCTAAACTAAACAAAACACAATCACTGCTCAAATTGATAACGAGAATATGAAATCAATAACTCTGGAAAGTGTAAAAAATTACACAGAGACTTGCATGTATGCAGAAGCCATTAGCAGTCATTAGAACTCATAAACCAAAAAATGTAAATGTGCCAGATAATTGTGTCAACATGAACCTACTAGATATAGCAACACAGAGTAATGTCGATTAGTGTCACTTCAGATAAAAATAACAGCTTGAAGTTTGGCACAAAAAGCTGGAGTAACTCAGCGGGGCAGGCAGCATCTCTGGAGAGAAGCAATGGGTGACGTTTCGGGTTTACCTTCGATTTAAATCAGCATCTGCAGTTCTTTCCAACACAAAAATAACAGCTTGGCTTGTTTAAATCTGCGTTTGAAAACATATGTTTGTGATTAAAATTTAATTGCACTAAATTAATAATGTAGGAACATGAGCATGTGGACCCGAGACAGTCAACTAGGATGGGGTTTTTTTTAAACTGCACTGATGGATTTTGTTGATACATGGATGACAATTATTATTTTGCAAATTATTAGCATATTGCAAATGTGCTCTAACCAAAATGAAATATTGCATTTGGTTTCAGATCTGTAGCAGAGAATGGAACTCTAATCAGTGTTGGAAGGAACCGCAAAGAAGATAGACACAAAATGCTGGAGTAACTCAGCGGGACAGGCAGCATCTCTGGATAGATGGAATGGGTGACGTTTCGGATCGAGACCCTTCTTCAGTTGTTCAGGAACCACAAATGGTTCGGTGGCGCAGCGGTAGAGTTGCTGCCTTATAGCGAATGCAGCGCCGGAGACTCAGGTTCGATCCTGACTACGGGCGCCGTCTGTACGGAGTTTGTACGTTCTCCCCGTGACCTGGGTGGGTTTTTTCCGAGATCTTCGGTTTCCTCCCACACTCCAAAGACGTACAGGTATGTAGGTTAATTGACTGGGTAAATGTAAAAATTGTCCCTAGTGTGTGTAGGATAATGTTAATGTGCGGGGATCGCTGGGTGGCGCGGACTAGGTGGGCCGAAGGGCCTGTTTCCGCACTGTATCTCTAAATCTAAAAAATCTAAAAATCTAAAAAATCTCTCGTCCGTAGAGTCGGCTAACAAGGACCTGTTTCCTTTATCATCGTTATTTTTTGGCATGCAGTATCTTTCATTCATTTGTTCTCATTACCTCGCTACATCATCATCTAGAGCCCTCATTTCCCTTTCCCATGACTTTCAGTCTGAAGAAGGGTCTCGACCCAAAACGTCACCCATTCCTTCCCTCCAGAGATGCTGCCCGACCCACTGAGTTACTCCAGCATTTTGTGTTTATCCCAAGGAACGGCAGATGCTGGTTTACACCGAAGATAGACACAAAATGCTGGAGTAACTCAGCGGGGCAGGCAGCATTTCTGGAGAAAAGGAATATGTGTGGTTTCAAGTCTGAAGAAGGGCCTTGACTCAAAACGTCCCTATTCCTTTTCGCTAGAGATGCTGCCTGTCCCTCTGAGTTACTCCAGCATTTTGTTTCTACCAATGGTATGAACACTGAATTCTCCAATTTTAGGTAACCTCTAACTAACCATTTGGCTTCAGATCTGTAGCACTTGAGGGGAATTCGTAGTGGAGCAGACAAACTATGTCGGAAGGAACTGCAGATGCTGGTTCAAACCGAAGATAGACACAAAATGCTAGAGCAACTCAGCGTCTCTGGAGGGAAGGAATGGGTGACGTTTCAGGTTGAGGCCCTTCTTCAGACTCTGCCTTTGGAATTTATCCCTTTGATTTGAACTCTATTGCTCGTTTACCTCCATCTTCAGAAAACCAACAATACTGCACAGTGCAAACCAAAGATACTAGAGAAGCAAGATAGACCACTCGACCCTAAAAACCGTAGTATGTCATGGCGCCATTTTAGTAGGCAGAAACATTTTAAAAGAAAAATAACAAAAATCTGTGAATTGATAGACAAGATATATTCTGCATTTTAATGGTATCATCACACATACTGTTCCCCAAAACACTGATTACACTGCGAGAGGCATAACGGACGGCGGGTTTTGCCTACTAAAATGGCTCCTTTGCGTACTACACCAGTATAGGTGATTTCGATGGAGTGGTCTATCTTGCTCCGCTCGATTATCTTTGGTGCAAACGCACTGCCACATCTGCACACACATCACGAGGAAACCGCACAGCATTCGCAAAGCACGGACATTCCTCCTTAGCTTTCCAACACCAGAGACTAGAAGTTGCAGAGAGCTAAACGAAAGTAGAATAAAACGTCACCAAGTCCAAGGTCCGACGAAAGCAGCCAGCTGGGTTCCAAACCAATAGGAGTGGCCCAAAAAAGAATTGAGCTGAGGGATAGCCAGACAGGTGCAAGGAAATCCAAAGTCCTGAATGGGCAACCAATGGGGCTTGTCGGACAGGTAGGGGGAGAGTACAGGTGGCCATGAGGTATTGGACTTCCTTTCCCTACCTTCCCATCTTTAGTAGGTACTGATGGAGTGTGGGTGCCTACACTGTCTACTGTTAAATCAAAAGTCCTTGAAAAACCAACTAGGCTTCACACTGAAGATCTTAAGCAGCCATTCCATTGTACGATGCATGTAGATTAGAATCAAAAATCAACACCAGTTTCAGTTCAGTTTATTGTCACGTGTACTGAGGTACAGTGGAAAGCTTTTGTTGCATGCTATCCAGTCAGCAGAAAGGCTGAAGAAGGGTCTCGACCCAAAGCGTCACCCATTCCTTCTCTCTGGTGATGCCACCTGCCCCGCTGAGTTACTCCAGCATTTTGTGTGTCTGCCTTCAGTAGCAAGACAATACATGATTACAGTCGAGCCATTTACAGTGTACAGATATGTGATAAGGGAATAACGTTTAGTGCAAGGTCAAGCCGGCATAGTCCGATCAAGGATAGTCCGAGGGTCACCCATGAGGTCGATAGTAGTTCAGCACTGCTCTCTGGTTGTGGATTTTCTACCTTAGGTTAGTGCAGTCCAAAGCATCCTGATGCATCTCCATCAGTAATGGTTACAAGTCAACTTTGGTTGTCCAAGCAGGATTGTTATAGACTTATAATTGGTCATTCCCTTTCGCAAATGTTAATTAAAAAGTTGCACAAATTCAATGCATTGAGTTATTCTAACAGGGTTTTCAACAATTTAATGACAAATTTTCATCCAAAGGACAAAATATAATCTTTAGTCCATATCAATTGAGCAGAGTACTGACACATCACATACTAACTACAAGATGTCAGTTGAAAGATTTATGCCCAGCTCATTCTGACCTTGTAAATAGCCTCTTCAATCCAGTGAATGTACATTCACCTGGCAAGGGACTCCATTAAACTCGCCTTGAATTTAACTGGATGTAAAGGGAATAATACTTCCGGGAAGATTATTCCATAGTACCCATCTAATTCACTATTTTTCTGAATTTGATCAAGACTTTAGCAATGGGTGAAATTAGTGGGACAAAATCTTCAAATTCTTCCATTCATTGTACCACTCAGAGGGTGGTGGGGATGTGGAACAAGATGCCAGAGGAGGTAGTTGAGGTCAGTACTATGGCAGCATTTCAAAAGACATTTGGACAAATACATGGATAGGAATAGCTCAGAGGGACACGGGCAAAATGCAGGCAAATAGGACTAGCTTAGATGGGGCATTCTGGTCGGCATGGCGTGTTGGGCCGAAAGGCCTGTTTCTGTGCTCGATAACTGAGCTTCAAGAAATAGAATTAATATGTTTTCTACTTTAAGCAACTAACTTCTGACACTCCAAATGATTTAACAGTGGATTGCAGGAGACATCAGACAGCAAGTATTCCAAGCTGGCATTTAAAAGGTAACATGAAAATCAGTTCCATTCCTATTTACGTCATGTATAAAAATTAAAATTTGCTAACTTAGACAATAGGGGTGCAAGAGGAGGCCATTCGGCCCTTCGAGCCAGCACTGCCATTCAATTTTTATCATGGCTGATCATTCTCAATCAGTACCCTGTTCCTGCCTTCTCCCCATACCCCCTGACTCCGCTATCCTTAAGAGCTCTATCTAGCTCTCTCTTGAATGCATTCCGAGAATTGGCCTCCACTGCCTTCTGAGGCAGAGAATTCCACAGATTCACAACTCTCTGACTGAAAAACTTTTAGTTTAGTTTAGAGACACGGCACGGAAACACGTCCTTCGGCCCACCGAATCCGCGCCGACCAGCGATCCCCGGACTAACACTCTCCAACACACACTGGGGACAATTTACAATTACACCAATCCAATTAACTACAAACCGGAGATCCCGGAGAAAACACACACAGGTGGTGTAAACGTACAAACTCCGTACAGACAGCACCCCTAGTCGGGATCGAACCGGGTCTCTGGTGCTGTAAGGCAGCAACTCTATCGCTGTGCCACCGTGCCACTTTAGCTTTGTTTCTTCAGTAAATGAACCACTGCTATTACACTTGGCTGTGACTTCGTCCCTTATGAATGCGGCGAGCTTCAAAAGGTTGCTTCCATGCTCCATGCTTCCATGCCACTGTGTTCGTGCACATTCAGGCAGGGTGGTTCGATGGTGAACCGGAGAGCAGCTGATCTTTTCCTGCCGAACCAAAGCACAACAAGGCTACCCCGCGGGGGCTCCAACTGTGATCCCTGCTGAAAACAGCATGGTTGCGCAAGTCTCGCAACTCTGCACAAACCCAATGGACCACTGGCAAATCCCACCACTGTTTAATTCAACCACCTCCACGGATACACACACTCACAACTCAATTTGTAGACCGTGTCTGTGACTGGTGTTCCTATTGCCGTGTTGTAATTAAAAGTAATTTACTGTAATGGCTGCTTCGTTATCGCTCTCAGATACTTCTCAGTGGAGTACCCATAAAACCTGACCCCCATCGGCAATGATGTTTTATGAAGAACAATTAATTGCGCAATAAATATCGTGGTATCAATCTCTTGTTCCTGCGATCCTCAGGGCGACAGACATTGGGCCTAGAAAAAGATGGGAATTCTGCAGACAGACCCAGTCAAAGATCCACAGATGACGGTGGAAGAGACTTCTGCTAATGCCTTGGTATATCCTTGACACTGGCCTTGGCAGGAGAGAGCTCTCTCTAGAGGCTGGCCACTGGTGTGTGTAACCCTGTCTACCTGGCTACTGACTTGGGAGTTCAGCAAGTCATCTGCTGGTCCAAGACGGTTCAATAGCTTTATTTGTCACATCTACAACTGCACAGTGAAGTTCCCCTTGCATATATTACACCCGCGGGCGGCGCCATTTTTGGCGCCATTATTCCAAGTCCAAAGTCCAGTTGGCCCGCCCGCTCTATGTGCTGGAGCAGTTCCCGCGAACCGATGTCCCTCTCCTCTCCTCGCCCGGCCATCTTTGTATCGCCAGGGCGCCACCTCGAAGGCGCTGGATGCATTACCCCCCCGGTTCACCCGCCTACCGGCCCCTGCTCCTTGCGTCCCACGGCTCCAGCTCCCTCCACGGTTACACCGACCGACGAGCCTTCGGACAAGCACCGTTGCCCCGCGCGCGGCTCCTCGGGAAAGCCTCAGGGAGCACACCAAGTCAAAGCTTTGCCAAATCAAACTGGCGACGAGATACTTTGACAGATCCAAGTAAGACATGGGGGGCTTTAAGTGACGTGTGGGGTGATGGTAGTGGAGGCTTTGTCACCAGTTGGCATCTCTGGAGAGATGGAATGGGTGACGCTTCGGGTCGAGATCCTTCTTCAGATCTTCAGGTCTGAAGAAGGGTCTCGACCCGGTACGTCACCCGTTCCTTCTCTCCAGAGATGCTGCCTGTCCCGCTGAGTTACTCCAGCTTTTTGTGTCTATCTTCGGTTTAGGCCAGCATCTGCAGTTCCTTCCTACGCACTTTGTCACCAGTTTCCATGGGATTGTGCTAATCCACTCGGTGTGGGCATATGGGTTTCAATGTGTGCAGACTGCCAAATGTGAATGGGTTAGACGCAAGAGGCGGTGGCTAGTCCTGAGGCACAGTGGCGCAGCGGTAGACTTGCTGCCTTACAGCGAATGCAGCGCCGGAGACTCGGGTTGGATCCTGCCTACGGGCGCCGTCTGTACGGAGTTTGTACCTTCTCCCCATGACCTGCGTGGGTTTTCTCTGAGATCTTCGGTTTCTTCCTGCACTCCAAAGGCGTACAGGTACGTAGGTTAATTGGATGGGCAAATGTAAACATTGTCCCTAGACGGTGTAGGATAGTGTTAGTGTGCGGGGATCGCTGGGCGGCGCGGACCCAGTGGGCCGAAGGGCCTGTTTCTGCGCTGTATCTCTAAATCTAAATCTGATCAGTTGCTATGCTTTGGTTGCCATTGTGGTTCAAAGGCAGCATGCTCTGTACACTGTCCCAGATTAGTCGCATAATGACCACAAATGGAAACAATAGCCATTAAACTGAAGGATTGGTAGAAAGACACACCTAGAAAATGGGCCCTTCAGCCATCCGAGTCCATGCTGACCATCGGCCACCCGTTCACACTGGTTCTATGATATCCCACTTTCTCATCCACTCCCTACACATGAGAGGCGATTTACAGAAGCCAAATAACCTACAAACCCTCACGTCTTTGGGATATGGTCAGAAACACACACAGCCACAGGGAGAATGTGCAAACTCCACGTACAGACAGCACCCCAGGCCAGGGTCGAATCTGGGTCTCCAGCGACGTAAGGCAGCAGCTCTACCCCCTGCGCCAATGTGCCACCAAAACCTCACTGTTGATGCTCAGTCACCAACTGAATGGCAAAGGGCGAGGCAGAGAGAAGGCAAACTCTGCAGCTAGGTGATGCCCAATGTCCCGACAGAGCCAGTGGGACAGGCAGCATCTCCAGAGAGAAGGAATGGGTGACGTTTCAGGTCAGAACCCTTCTTCAGACTCAGTGTGAAGAAGGGTCTCAACCCAAACGTCACTCATTCCTTCTCTCCGGAGATGCTGCCTGTCCCACTGAGTTACTCCAGCTTTTTGTGTCTTGTGCCAGGGGGTATGGGGAGAAGGCAGGAATGGGGTACTGATTGAGAATGATCAGCCATGATCACATTGAATGGTGGTGCTGGCTCGAAGGGCCGAATGGCCTACTCCTGCACCTATTGTCTATTGTCTATGTATAATGTCTATTTTGTGTATAATGGACTTGCGAATGGCCAATTTTCACTTGTAAGAACACATTAATAAATGTTGTGTTATTCAAATCACTATGTCATACAAATGTTGGCTACCAGATTAAAATCTTCGATAGCGAGAAGAAAAGTATTTTTTCTGGGATGGATCGGCCTCACCCTTGACCTGAATATGAATGTTTACATTAAATTTAGAGGAACTAATCTTTATTTATGTAGGAAGGAACAGCAGATGCTGGTTTACACCAAAGAAAGGCACAAAATGCCAGAGTAACTCAGCGGGACAGGCAGCATCTCTGGAGAGAAGGAATGGGTGACGTTTCGGGTCGACACTGAAGAAGGGTCTCGATCCGAAATGTCACCTCTCCAGAGATGCTGCCTGTCCCGCTGAGTTACTGAGTTACATTTGGTGTCCATCGAAATTTACATTCTGTGAAAGGGACACTGTACAACCAAACATCGTGGCTGAGATCATCGATGCACTGTAAGACGACTGTAAGGGCGGACGGTGGCGCAGCGATAGAGTTGCTGCCTCACAGCGCCGGAGACTCGGGTTCAATCCTGACTACGGGTGTTGTTTGTACGGAGTTTATACAATAGACAATAGACAATAGACAATAGGTGCAGGAGTAGGCCATTCAGCCCTTCGAGCCAGCACCGCCATTCAATGCGATCATGGCTGATCACTATCAATCAGTACCCCGTTCCTGCCTTCTCCCCATACCCCCTCACTCCGCTATCCTTAAGAGCTCTATCCAGCTCTCTCTTGAAAGCATCCAACGAACTGGCCTCCACTGCCTTCTGAGGCAGAGAATTCCACACCTTCACCACCCTCTGACTGAAAAAGTTCTTCCTCATCTCCGTTCTAAATGGCCTACCCCTTATTCTCAAACTGTGGCCCCTTGTTCTGGACTCCCCCAACATTGGGAACATGTTATCTGCCTCTAATGTGTCCAATCCCCTAATTATCTTATATGTTTCAATAAGATCCCCCCTCATCCTTCTAAATTCCAGTGTATACAAGCCCAATCGCTCCAGCCTTTCAACATACGACAGTCCCGCCATTCCGGGAATTAATCTAGTGAACCTACGCTGCACGCCCTCCATACCTGTGACCGTATCTCAGTCAGAGAGTTGTGAATCTGTGGAACTCTCTGCCTCAGAAGGCAGTGGAGGCCAATTCTCTGAATGCATTCAAGAGAGAGCTAGATAGAGTTCTTAAAGATAGCGGAGTCAGGGGGTATGGGGAGAAGGCAGGAACGGGGTACTGATTGAGAATGATCAGCCATGATCACATTGAATGGCGGTGCTGGCTCGAAGGGCCGAATGGCCTCCTCCTGCACCTATTGTCTAATGTCCGCATGGGTTTCCTCAGAGATCTTCGGTTTCCTCGCATTCTCTAAAAACGTACAGGTTTGTACGTTAATTGGCTTGGAATAAGTGTAAATTGTCCCTAGTGTGTGTAGGATAGTGTTAATGTGCAGGGACCGCTGGTCGGTGCGGACTCGGTGGGCCGAAGGGCCTGTTTCCGCGCTGTATCTCTAAACCTAAAACTAAAATGACGTACATGTTACAGATATAATAGAAACAGCAGAATTAATATACTCACCTCATTGCTGGTCAAGAAAGCATGGCATGGATCTGTCATATTCATGTAGTTGTTGTTCCCAGCAAACTGGAATAGAAAGGAAACCACCGTGAGATTTATACTCATTTCATACACTCCTACTAAACTTAGAACCATACAGTGCCCTCCATAATGTTTGGGACAAAGGTCCATCGTTTATTTATTTGCCTCTGTACTCCACAATGAGATTTGTAATAGAAAAAAAATCACATGTGGTTAAAGTGCACATTGTCAGATTTTATTAAAGGCCATTCTTACACATTTTGGTTTCACCATATAGAAATTATAGCTGTATTTATACATAGTTCTCCCAGTTCAGGGCACCATAATGTTTGGGACACATGGCTTCACAGGTGTTTGTAATTACTCAGGTGTGTCAAGCTCATGATGTCCTTCTATCGCTGCTCCATCGAGAGTGTGCTGGCATACTGTATAACCACATGGTATGCCAGCTGCTCAGAAAAGGACAGGAAGGCCCTTCAGAGGGTCATCACGACGGCCCAGTAGATCATCGGCTGCTCACTGCCCTCCCTGGAGCACCTGTTCAGCCTGCGCTGCCTCAGTAGAGCAGGAAAAATAATAAAAGACCCATCCCACCCCGGCCACCGTCTGATTGTTCTTCTGCCCTCTGGTCGACGTTTCAGGTCGATCAAATCCCGAACAAACAGACTCAAGAACAGTTTTTACCCCAGGGCCATACGAGAACTGAACACTACTTTCTGCAATAGGTCACACTGTTAAAACTTTTGTATTTAATATATTGGTATTTATTTGTTTTGCATTTATTGCATATATGTTTTTTACGCACCGTCAGGATTGCTATTTTTTTATTTCGTTGCACTTGTTGCAACGACAATAAATGAATATTATTATTATTATTATTATTATTATTTATTATTATAAATGCCTCCTTAATGCAGGTATAAGAGAGCTCTCAGCACCTTGTCTTTCCTCCAGTCTTTCCATCTCCTTTGGAAACTTTTATTCCTGTTTATCAACATGAGGACCAAAGTTGTGCCAATTAAAGTCAAAGAAGCCATTATGAGACTGAGAAACAAGAATAAAACTGTGAGAGACATCTGCCAAACCTTAGGCTAACCAAAATCAACTGTTTAAAACATCATTAAGAAGAAAGAGAGCACTGGTAAGCTTACTAAGCACAAAGGGACTGGCAGGCCAAGGAAAACCTCCACAGCTGATGACAGAAGAATTCTCTCTATAATAAAGAAAAATCCTCAAACACCTGTCCGACAGATCAGAAATACTCTTCAGGAGTAATGTGTGGATTTGTCAATGACCACTGTCCGCAGAAGACTTCATGAACAGAAATACAGAGGCTACACTGCAAGATGCAAACCACTGGTAAGCTGCAAAAATAGGATGGCCAGGTTACAGTTTGCCAAGAAGTACTTAAAAGAGCAACCACAGTTCTGGAAAAAGGTCTTGTGGACAGATGAGACGAAAATTAACTTATATCAGAGTGATGGCAAGACCAAAGTATGGAGGAGAGAAGGTACTGCCCAAGATCCAAAGCATGCCACCTCATCTGTGAAACACGGTGGTGGGGTGTTATGGCCTGGGCATGTATGGCTGCTGAAGGTACTGACTCACTTATCTTCATTGATGATACAACTGCTGATGGTAGTAGCATAATGAATTCTGAAGAGTATAGATACATCCTATCTGCTCAAGTTCAAACAAATGCCTCAAAACTCATTGGCCGGCGGTTCATTCTACAGCAAGACAATGATCCCAAATATACTGCTAAAGCAACAAAGATGTATTTCAAAGTTTAAAAAATGGTCAATTCTTGAGTGGCCAAGTCAGTCACCCGTTCTGAACCCAATTGAGCATGCCTTTTATATGCTGAAGAGAAAACTGAAGGGGACTAGCCCCCAAAACAAGCATAAGCTAAAGATGGCTGCAATACAGGCCTGGCAGAGCATCACCAGAGAAGACACCCAGCAACTGGTGATGTCCATGAATCGTAGACTTCAAGCAGTCATTGCATGCAAAGGATATGCAACCAAATACTAAACATGACTACTTTCATTTACATGACATTGCTGTGTCCCAAACATTATGGTGCCCTGAAATGGGGGGACTATGTATAAACACTGCTGTAATTTCTATATGCTGAAACCAAAATGTCTAAAAATGGCCTTTATTAAAATCTGACAATGTGCACTTAAACAACATGTGATTTTTTTCTATTACAAATCTCAAATTGTGGAGTACAGAGGCAAATAAATAAATGATGGATCTTTGTCCCAAACATTATGGAGGGCACTGGAGAAACATAGAAAATAGCTGTAGGAGTAGGTCATTCAGCCCTTCGAGCCAGCATCACCATTCAATATGATCATGGGTGATCATCCAAAATCAGTACCCCGTTCCTGCTTTTTCCCTTGATTCCATTAGCCCTAAGAGCTAAATCTCTCTTTTGAAAACACCCAGTGAATTGGCCTCCACTGCCTTCTGTGGCAGAGAATTCCAGATTCACAACTCTCTGGGTGGAAAAGTTTTTCCTCATCTCAGTCCTAAATGGCCAACCCCTTATTCTTGAACTGTGACCCCTGGTTCTGGACTTCCCCAACATCGGGAACATTCTTGGAGACATTCATGGAACCGAGTCTGAAGAAGGGACTTGACCTCGAAACGTCACCCATTCCTTCTCTCCAGAGATGCTGCCTGTCCCGCTGAGTTACTCCAGCTTTTTGTGTCTATCTTCACGGAACTACACGTTGCCATGGTTTCCCTCACCAGGTCGAACTATACTCACGCTTAAATCCAAATTTTGAATTTGCTTCAAAATGCTGAACATTGGAAACGGATGGCGTTTAAAACAATTTAATATTGTTGGAAATAATTACAGCCATTTATCCCATATATAGAATCCTGGTTTCCCACATTACAAAGTGTAATGTACACAGTAAAAGCAATTGCTTTAGGTTTGTTATGGTCACATGTACTGAGGCGACTTTGCCTTGCATGCTATCTAACCAAATCAGTTAATACAGTGCATACTGTAAATACAATCATGTCAAACTCAAGTACAACAGGTAGAGAGCAAAGGGGAAGATACAGAGTGCAGAATATAGTTCTCAGCATTGTAGCCCATCAGTTCCAGAGACAAAGTCCAATGTCCGCAATGGGGTAGCGCTGAATCGGACAGTACCCTAGCTTGTGGAAGGTCTGTTCAGAAGCCGGATAACAGAGGGGAAGAAGTCTCTTGCAAAATGTCTCAGCCTGTGTACTATTTTATGCGCAGTTGCAACTTTCCTGGGCACTTCAAAGCTACTCGATTCTGCTCCATCACAGATTATTTAATCATGAAGCCATTCCAGTTGTTAATACAAAGGCCACAGGAATAAGTTTGTTCTTAAAATATATCAACTACATTTAATATTCACATCTTCAAGCTACTGACAAGACTTCCAGATCTGCAGAAATAGTCATGGAGTCATGGAGTCATACATACACTGAAACAAGCCCTTCGGCCCATCTGGCCCATGACGACCAAGATGTCCCATCTACACGAGCTCCACTTGCCCACGTTTGGCCCATATCCCTCTAAACCTTTCCTATCCATGTACCTGTCTAAATGACTAAACCTTGGCACTGCGACTAGTTAACAGTTTATGAAGACCAAACTATCCTAGGTCTTAACATACCATTAAATTCAATGTAATGTACAAATTGGCATGAGCAATGGCCACCCAATCTACAATGTTCACAATCGCTTTTAAAGACTACTTTTTAGACAAATCATAAGGTCATATGTGATGGGAGTACAATTAGGCCATTCAGCCCATCAAGTCTACTCTGCCATTCAATCATGGCTGATCGAGGCATGACTCCCTCCTAACCTCATTCTCCTGCCTTCCCCCCATAACCTCGGACACCCGTACCCAATGAAGCAATGACCGCGGTGGGCAGCACAGTGGTAGACCTACGGCCTCACAGCGCTAGGGAACCGGGTTCGATCCCGACTATGGGTGCTGTCGTACGGAGTTTGTACTTTCTCTCCGTGACCCGCGTGGGTTTTCTCTGAGATCTTCGGTTTCCTCCCACACCCCAAAGACGTACAGGTTTGCAGGTTAATTGGCTTGGCCAATTCTCTGAATGCATTCAAGAGAGAGCTAGATAGAGCTCTTAAGGATAGCGGAGTCAGGGGGTATGGGGAGAAGGCAGGATCGGGGTACTGATTGAGAATGATCAGCCATGATCACATTGAATGGTGGTGCTGGCTCGAAGGGCCGAAAGGCCTACCCCTGCACCTATTGTCTATTGTCAATTGGTACAAATGTAAAATTGTGTGTGATCCGTGTGTGTAGGATGTTAGGGCGCGGGGAATCGCTGGTCGGCGCGGACTCGCTGGGCCGAAGAGCATGTTTCCACGCTGTATTTCTAAACTAAACAATGAAGCAATGAACATATTTTCTGTTGGCCACTGCAGAGTGGTTTATAGAAATGTCATGGCGATGCCAATATGGAATGGTGTCTTCATGCACCAGAGAACCAACACAACTTGACATCTGCAAAATATCCAATGAGTGAAGCCATGAAATTGGTGCAATTTGAAAGCAGTGTAATGACTTTGATAATATACAAATGAGACAGATAAGCAGCATTATAATTAAACAATATTGGGCTGTTGTTTGTTTTGCTGTGGCAAAGGTGTCATCACAACTAGAATAATAATAGTATAAACATTTGGCTCAGGTAATATTTTGTGAGACATTTATTTTTAAAAGTGTGAACGTCTTCAAGATGCAGACAGTAGAGCCACTGCCTCACAGCGGCAGATCCCCGGGTTCCATCCTGACCTCAGGTGCTGTCGGTGTGGAGTTTGCACGTTCTTCATGTGACGGTGTGGGTGTCCTCCTTTGGGCGCTCTCCCACATCCCAAAGAGGTGCAGGTTTATTGGCTAATTGGCTTCTGTAAAGTGCCCCGTGTGGGTAAGGAATGGATGCGCAAGTGGGATAACATAGAACTAGGGCAGCACGGTGGCGCAGCGGTAGAGTTGCTGCCTTACAGCGAATGCAGCGCCGGAGACCCGGGTTCGATCCCGACTACGGGTGCCGTCCGTACGGAGTTTGTAGGTTCTCCCCGTGACCCGCGTGGGTTTTCTCCGAGATCTTCGGTTTCCTCCCACACTCCAAAGCCGTACAGGTTTGTAGGCTAATTAGCTTGGTGAATGTAAACATTGTCCCGAGTGGGTGTAGAATAGTGTTAATGTGCGGGGATCGCTGGTCGGCGCGGACCCAGTGGGCGAAAGGGCCTGTTTCCGCGCTGTATCTCTAAACTAAACTAGTGTGAATGGATGATCGATGGTTAGCACAGCCTCAGTGGGCCGAAGGACCTATTTCCATGCCCTATCTTTCAAGCAAAAAAATAAACTACCTAGTATTCAACTCAACTTTGTCACTTTATTCTAAAGATCCCTCTGAGCCTTACATTAGGTCAGACACCATTATATTTCAAAGTGAATGTTCTGCCAAAAAGATTAAGAACAGTAGGCACATGGGAATGATATCACTTGCAACGTCTTTATAAATCACACCACATCCCCGCCTGGAAATACATCCCCATTCCTGCGTTTAAATCCTGAGACACACGAACAAACATTACTATGGGAGCATTCCAGGAGAGAAGGAATGGGCGACGTTTCGGGTCGAGACCCTTCTTCAGACTGAAGAAAGGTCTCGACCCGAAACGTCGCCCATTCCTTCTCTCCTGAGATGCTGCCTGACCTGCTGAGTTACTCCAGCATTTTGTGAATAAATACCTTCGATTTACATAGAAACATAGAAAATAGGTGCAGGAGTAGGCCATTCGGCCCTTCGAGCCTGCACCGCCATTCAATATGATCATGGCTGATCATCCAACTCAGTATCCCGTACCTGCCTTCTCTCCATACCCCCTGATCCCTTTAGCCACAAGGGCCACATCTAACTCCCTCTTAAATATAGCCAATGAACTGGCCTCAACTACCTTCTGTGGCAGAGAATTCCAGATTTGTACCAGCATCTGCAGTTATTTTCTTACACTTACTATGGGGGCACCTCCATTGCCTCCAGCGCCCTCAAGGGTGGCTGTAGGAGGCGCCCCGGGACATAAAGCCATTTGTAAGGGCTACAGCTGCCCCTCGGCTTCCGACAGGGTTCCGTTCCGAGAAACCCATCGGAAACCGAAAGTATTGCAAGTGGAAATGCATTGCAATACGCGCGATCGCGTGGCCGGGAGCGAGCGGAGGCTCGCCACGGGTCGCTGCCGTTTGCACCATCGCAAAGTCGAACTATCGCAAGTCGTAAGCCGGGGAGCGCCCGTACTCCCTGCCAGGCTTCGTCCTGCCCCCTCCTCTCTTCCAACTCTCATCCCCATCCACTACAATCGGGATGAAGAACAGTCCCAACCCGAAACAGCACCTAACCGTGTTCTCCAGAGGTGCTGCCGAATCTGCCGAGTTAATCCAGCACTTTGTGTCTTTTTAAAAAAAAAATGTAAACCAGCATCTGCATTTCCTTGTTTCCACAGGTCAATACCCGTGATTGACCGACCGGGTCATGGTTGAAAACCATCTTGCGAGGCTGAGGGAGAAAATCAACTTCCAATTAAAAAGGCAAACTGATTGTTCATTCCATTTGAAAATCTCGAGGCAGCACGCTCACAAAACAAAAGGCAGGAGGTAAATCCAACAACAATTTTAGTTAAATAAATAATGGATCTGTAATCTAAATAATGTCGGAGAAAGTAGGCAGAATGGAATGTAAAGCAAGTTTAAGATCTCTACAAATGTAATCAGCAGCAGAACTACAGTTAATCAGTTGTGAATGGGGCCCATTAATTACTGGTTCCCTTGAGAAATAACCATCTTTGTGACAATGTTAAGACTGCAGTGCAGGGACACGGCTATAAGCAGGATCTCATGCCATGTGGTAGAACAGGTGGCTTCATAAGCATCAGGTCATAAGGAATAGGAGTAGAATTAGGCCATTTGGCCCATCAAGTCCACTCCGCCATTCAATCATGGCTGGGATGGCAGGACTTTCATATGAAGAAAGACTGGATAGACTCGGCTTGTACTCGCTGGAATTTAGAAGATTGAGGGGGGATCTTATAGAAAATTCTTAAGGTGTTGGACAGGCTAGATGCAGGAAGATTGTTCCCGATGTTGGGGAAGTCCAGAACAAGGGGTCACAATAGACAATAGACAATAGACAATAGGTGCAGGAGTAGGCCATTCAGCCCTTCGAGCCAGCACCGCCATTCAATGCGATCATGGCTGATCACTCTCAATCAGTACCCCGTTCCTGCCTTCTCCCCATACCCCCTCACTCCGCTATCCTTAAGAGCTCTATCCAGCTCTCTCTTGAAAGCATCCAACGAACTGGCCTCCACTGCCTTCTGAGGCAGAGAATTCCACACCTTCACCACCCTCTGACTGAAAAAGTTCTTCCTCATCTCCGTTCTAAATGGCCTACCCCTTATTCTCAAACTGTGGCCCCTTGTTCTGGACTCCCCCAACATTGGGAACATGTTATCTGCCTCTAATGTGTCCAATCCCCTAATTATCTTATATGTTTCAATAAGATCCCCCCTCATCCTTCTAAATTCCAGTGTATACAAGCCCAATCGCTCCAGCCTTTCAACATACAGTTTAAGGATAAGGGGGAAGTCTTTTAGGATCGAGGTGAGAACGTTTTTTTTCACACAGAGAGTGGTGAATCTGTGGAATTCTCTGCCACAGAAGGTAGTTGAGGCCAGTTCATTGGCTATATTTAAGAGAGAGTTAGATGTGGCCCTTGTGGCTAAAGAGATCAGGGGGTATGGAGAGAAGGCAGGTACGGGATACTGAGTTGGATGATCAGCCATGATCATATTGAATGGCGGTGCAGGCTCGAAGGGCCTAATGGCCTACTCCTGCACCTATTTTCTATGTTTCTATGTTTCTATGATCTATCTCTCCCTCCTCACCCCATTCCCCATGCCTTCTCCCCATAACCTCTAGAAATCTGTTGAAAACCTGAACCTCACCCGAAACACAAGGTCTGCTTTGGACAAACGGTCATTATCTAAGCCAGCAAGCCACCGAACCCAAGCAAGTCCAACGTGATCTTTGGCCCAGAACCACAAGATCCACCTCAAGCTAAAACAAGACTGAAGTAACTCAGCGGGCCAGACAGCGTCATTGGAGAGCAAAGATAGGTGACATTTCAGGTCGGGACCCTTCTTTAGACTCCGAAGGAGCCCGACCCAAAACGTCAATGTTGAAGAAGGTGTCCGACCTGAAACGTCACCCATCCATGGTCTCCACAGATGGACAATAGGTGCAGGAGGAGGCCATTCGGCCCTTCGAGCCAGCACCACCATTCAATGTGATCATGGCTGATCATTCTCAATCAGTACCCCGTCCCTGCCTTCTCCCCATACCCCCTGAACTGGATGCTACCTGAACCGCTGAGCTACTCCAGCGCTTTATGTCCTTTTTATGTAAACCAGCATTTTAAAAAAAAGAGAGATATAACACAGAAACAGGCCCTTCGGCCCACCGAGTCCATGCCGGCCAGCAATCACCCCATGCACTAACGCTATCCAACACATGAGGGGCAATTTATAATTTCCAGAAGCCAATGAACACACAAACCTGTATGTCTTTGGAGTGTGGGAGGAAACCAGAGCACCCGGAGAAAACCCACGCAGTCACGGGGAGAACAGGGGAAATTCCACTCAGACAGCAGCCGCGGTCGGGATCGAACCCGGGTCTCCGGCGCTCTGAGACCTGCAAGTCTACCGCTGCGCCACCGTACCGCATCTGTGGTTCCTGGCAATACCTTCAGCTTCAAGGTTTAGTTTAAAATACTCTCCCCACCCACCTTAAAACCCCATCGCCCACCTCTCCCCACAACGCGAAGAGTAAATGTACTCCCTGTCGGCCTCATTACAAACCCGCACCAATTAGTTTCTCCAAACTAAATCAGATTTCTAAATTATACATGTTTCCACAGGAGAAAATGCAGTCCGTTAAATTCTGCTTGAATGACTGGCAAATAATTGCCAGGACTGGTCAGGACAAAGGCTGATAGGAGCATCAATTAAGGATGAACAGCCAGTTATTTTTTTAATAATATTCCCCCCCCCCCCCACACTGATTATGCTCACAGCTTGTCGGACTGAACGAAACGACAAATTAAATTAACAGAGATTGCTAAACCTGGCATACTCATGGGGAGCTGTGTAGAAACTGGGTCAACAGAGACAATGAACTGCCTGGAATTAAAAGATGAGAAAGACTGACTGATGCTACTTCAATCTGATTAGAGGAAACATCGCAACATGCACCAAAAAAAAAAAAAAAAAAAATCTTTTGGCATTGGCATCGAGTTCAAAGCGTCAGAGTGATCCTAGAAACACATGCTCAGCGCCCAGGCAGAGCACGGAGACTTAATGCAATCGTGAATGTCAAACTTTGCCTCGTTTTACACTGGCAGATTAAATTCGGGAGTTAAACACAATGTAATATCAATCTGCAATTGATCAGCCGTCTGGAAACTGAATCAAGGGATTTTACACAAATGTTCAGCGCAGCAGGTTGGTTTAACACACATATGGTACACTGCAATTTACATTATCGAAAACTAGTAAATCCCTTGTTTTGAACTGACACTGAATATCAAGCATGTCAATAAGGAACCCGAGTGGTTTCCATGTTTTGATAGGAAGATAAAAAGGTTTTTCATTCTTTTCCGTTAAAAATTGTCGATGCCATGTATTTAATAACTAAATTAAAGTTGGCGGTATTTCTCGCAATGTAAAGGACCCGCTTTAGATTCTGTCCCCGGGAGCTGTCTGTGTGGAGTTTGCACGTTCTCCCCGTGACTGCGTGGGTTTCTTCAGGGTACTCCGGTTTCCAACTACATCCCACTGACCTGTGGGTTTGGAGATTTGGGAGATCTTATAGAGGTGTATAAATTCATAGATCGGGTAGATGCACAGAGTCTCTTGCCCAGAGTAGGGGAATCGAGGACCAGAGGACATTGGTTTAGGGTGAAGGGGGAATGACTTAATAGGAATTTGAGGGGGTAACGTTTTCACACAAAGGGCGGTGGATGTATGGAACGAGCTTATCAATCTATAAACGTTGAGCCTCATTGGGTACGTTTAATCCCAGAATTGCTAAACAGAATAATGTCAGCCAAGTAGGACAAGATTTATATCTGAAAGACACAAAAGAAGATGATCAGCTGAGTAAAGCTCAAAAAGGCACAAAGTGCCGGAGTAACTCAGTAGGTCAGGCAGCATCCCTGTATCTTTTCATACCCCTAGTTTCCCTCTCCCCTGACTCTCAGTCCGAAGTAGGATCAACCCTATTCCTTCTCTCCAGAGATGCTGCCTGACCCCACTGAGTTGCTCCAGCATTTTGTGTCTATCTTCAGTGTAAACCAGCATCTGCCGCTCCTTCCTGCACATCACTGGAGAACATGGATAGGTGACGTTTCAGGTCGTCATCCTTCTTCAGTTTCTACTAATACTAAAGCCGGTGGGCAGTGAAGCACTACGCTTACACAACACAAATACTGTCACTTGTTGTGATGCAAGACGCAGCCATTTTAAATCTGAAGCTAAAGTGAATGATGAGTAATTGATTATTGGTAGGAACATTATGACATGGACCACCGGGTTTAAGAATAACGTCATCCCAGCAACCACTGGGTTCTTGAACACAACACTAACCTCAGAAATTATGATTTTCCATGTCTTTGGTTGCACTATTGACTTTGGTTTTTGCACAGTTATGGTTCCATAGTATTATAGTTATTAAATATTTTTTTATTATTATTATATATTATTAGTTTCTTCCCAGTTGTTATCAAGCATCTGAATCATCCTACCACAACCAGAGAGCAGTCCTGAACTCCGATCAACCTCATTGGTGACGCTCGGACTATCTTTGATCGGACTTTACTGGCTTTACTGTAGACTAAACGTTATTCCTTTATCATGTATCTATACACTGTAAATGGCTCGATTGTAATTATGTATTGTCTTTCTGCTGATTGGTTAGCACGCAACAAAAGCTTTTCACTGTACCTCGGTACACGTGACAATAAACGAAACTAAATTATTTGAATGTTATTGCATTTGCATGCCTGTTTAACTGCATTGTTAAATGTCCCATTGCCTCTCAGTCATCCCTGCGCACTGCAAGAGTGCAACAGGGGAGAATCTCACATTCTTCACACCTCCGCCACCCAAATACTCAGCCAAATATTCGCCAGTCAGGGAATTCACAGGGTAAAGCTGCCTGGAATCTCACCTCTGATCGGTGGTCTCTGCTTAACAATGGGCACAAAATGCTGGAGCACCTCAGCGGGACAGGCAGCATCTCTAGATAGAAGGAATGGCTGATGTTTCGGGTCGAGACCCTCCTTCAGACTGAGTGTCAGGGGACAGGGAAACGAGATTGAGGGCGTGCAGCGTAGGTTTACTAGGTTAATTCCCGGAATGGCGGGACTGTCATATGTTGAAAGACTGGAGCGACTAGACTTGTATACACTGGAATTTAGAAGGATGAGAGGAGATCTTATCGAAATGTATAAGATTATTAAGGGGTTGGACACGTTAGAGGCAGGAAACATGTTCCCAATGTTGGGGGAGTCCAGAACAAGGGGCACAGTTTAAGAATAAGGGGTAGGCCATTTAGAACTGAGATGAGGAAAAACTTTTTCAGTCAGAGAGTTGTGAATCTGTGGAATTCTCTGCCTCAGAAGGCAGTGGAGGCCAATTCTCTGAATGCATTCAAGAGAGAGCTAGATAGAACTCTTAAGGATAGCGGAGTCAGGGGGTATGGAGAGAAGGCAGGAACGGGGTACTGATTGAGAATGATCAGCCATGATCACATTGAATGGTGGTGCTGGCTCAAAGGGCCGAATGGCCTCCTCCTGCACCTATTGTCTATTGTCTATTGAGAGATACGGAAGAGCAAAGTGTGAAAAACATGCGATCAAAGGGGCCAAAGATTAAGGAAGATGTAGAATAGATCATTGTCAGCTTGAGGAAGGTCTACCTAATAATGTTGGCAAGCCTCCTTCAAAAGTCATTCCAACGACTTGAACATAAAATGTTATCCATTTATTACATAATCAGCGCTAACAAAACAGATGAAAGAGAAGGGAGGCCATACAGTATTTGTGACAGCTTACTGCACATTCTTTAATTGTCCCATATGTCTTAGTTGCAACTGTACTGGGAAAAAAAAATATTCCTTGGAGGCAAGTTAATTATTTTGGCAAATCTTGGACTGCTCCCTTAATGCAAAGAGTTCTCACTCTACAAGTTTAAACATTTCTATCAAATGTACGTAAACTTTAAAGGTTTAAAATTTGAAAAGAGCGAAGAGATTAATTCAATTGTATTTATATTATTTCTGTCATTTTAATTTAACCGAACTGTGTTTTGAAAGAAACAACGAGAAGATGGTTATTTGAACAAATGATAATTAACCTTAGAGCCTGCCACCTTTAATTTATTGCACAACCAATCTTACGAAAGAACCGAAAATAGACGCAAAATACTGGAGTAACTCAACATGACAGACAGCATCTCTGGAGGGAAGGAAAGGGTGACGTTTCGGGTCGAGACCCTTCTTCTGAAAGAACTTTATGGTTTCAACAATAAGCAATTTAACAATTTCGCTGGGAACTATATTATCAACCTTCCATACATTCATTAGTTCAAGTCACCCAATAAACATCCTCAATGAGAAATACTCGCTCACTACTTTTGTTTTATTGCCGTTCTCTCAAAATATAACAATTACAATCCAATAGTCATTAGTTTTAAATAATAACTCACAGTAGATGATCATTTAATGTTTGTTTTTCTGGTTAAAAATTCAAGTGGTAATATAAAATTATATTATATATGCTTCTGTTCACCACTGCTATTGAAAGGCACTTCATCAAGTTGACAGCGAGTCTATGGAATATTTTTCGAACAGCTCCCCTTGAGGACCTCTATTAAGTCTTTGGCTGAAATTGTATCTGGTGATTTATCCAACGCCATTAAGGTGAACTAACGCTGGATTTCCCAATGAGGCTTGACCCCGACAATAGATGTGGGGTGGAAGGGGAGGGGAGCATGATGGGAAAAACGTGATCGGCCCATGGTCACCCTGTGATTTAGACTTTAGAGATACAGCCCTCCACGCCATCCAGCAATCACACCATACACCGACACAACCCTTACGATACACACTCGGGACAATTTACAATGAATTTACAAACCCACACGTCTCTGGAGAGCGAGAGGAAACCGGAGCACCCGGAGAGAAAATCACGGGGAGAACGTACAAACTCCGTACCGACAGCAGCCGTAGTCAGGATCGAACCCGGGTCTCTGGCGCTGTGAGGCAGCAACTCTACCGCTGCACCACCACTTCCAACATTGAACTTGGAATAATTATGATTATTTCCGGGCATCTGAAGACTGGCTGCCGACAATTGATGGTAGAGTTAAAAGAAACTGTAACAACTTTTAGAGCTCGCAGCAGCTTCAAGGAACAGGCGTCTATGGTTACTTTGCCACAAATTTCACCACATAAAGACGTAGAAACAGAATTAGGCCATTTGGTCCAATGAGTCTGCTCCGCTATCCGATGATAGTAAATCTATTTTTCTCTCTCAACCCCATTCTCCTGCCTTCTCCCCGTAACCTTTGATGCCCTTACCAATCAAGAACCTATTCCCACTTGCAAAATACTCCATGCCCTGGCCTTCACAGCTGTCCCGTGGCAATGAATTCCACAGATTTACCACCCTCTGGCGAAAGAAATTCCTCCTCATCTCCTTTCTAATGGTATGTCCTTTCATTCTGAGGCTGTGCCCTCTAGTTCTAGACTCTCCCATTGCTGAAATCATTCCACAAGCACCCCATCTAGACCTTTCATTACTTGGTAGGATTCAATGGGATCCCCTCTCATCCTTCTAAACTCCAGCAGGTACAGGCCCAGAGCCTTCAAATGTCCACATTACCCATATTTAAACCGCTAAAAGCCGACACCACGCACCAACACTCCTCCCACGGAGGTTGAACGTTGAAGTCAATGTTTCCTCTGTAAAGTAATCATCATGCTGTTGAGATCCCATCTTTGGAATAGACAATAGACAATAGGTGCAGGAGGAGGCCATGCGGCCCTTCGAGCCAGCACCGCCATTCAATGTGATCATGGCTAATCATTCTCAATCAGTACCCCGTTCCTGCCTTCACCCCATACCCCCAGACTCCGCTATCCTTAAGAGCTCTATCTAGCTCTCTCTTGAATGCTTTCAGAGAATTGGCCTCCACTGCCTTCTGAGGCAGAGAATTCCACAGATTCACAACTCTCTAACTGAAAAACTTTTTCCTCATCTCAGTTCTAAATGGCCTACCCCATATTCTTAAACTGAGGCCCCTGGTTCTGGACTCCCCCAACATTGGGAACATGTTTCCTGCCTCTAACGTGTCCAACCCCTTAATAATCTTATACGTTTCGATAAGATCCCCTCTCATCCTTCTAAATTCCAGTGTATACAAGCCTAGTCGCTCCAGTCTTTCAACATATGACAGTCCCGCCATTCCGGGAATTAACCTAGTAAACCTACGCTGCACGCCCTCAATAGCAAGAATATCCTTCCTCAAATTTGGAAACCAAAACTGCACACAGTACTCCAGGTGCGGTCTCACTAGGGCCCTGTACAACTGCAGAAGGACCTCTTTGCTCCTATACTCAACTCCTCTTGTTTTGAAGGCCAACATTCCATTGGCTTTCTTCACTGCACAAACACCAACATCTATTCTGTTGAAGACATTTAATAATCAAACGAGATTCATTGCATAGACTCTCCCAGTGCTGGATACATCCTCTCCACATCCACTCTATCTAGACCTTTCATTATTCGTTCGTTCCACCTCGACCTTACATAACACGGGCGGTCGGCGCAGCGGTACAGTTGCTGCCTTACAACGAATGCAGCGCCGGAGACCCGGGTTCGATCCCGACTACGGGTGCTGTCTGTACGGAGTTCGTACGTTCTCCCTGTGACCTGCATGGGTTTTCTCCGAGATCTTCGGTTTCCTCCCACACTCCAAAGACGTACAGGTGTGCAGGTTAATTGGCTTGGTGTAAATGTAAAAATTGTCCGTAATGCATGTAGGATAGTGTTAATGTGCGGGGATCGCTGGACGGCGCGGATCCGGTGGGCCGAAGGGCCTGTTTCCGCGGTGTATCTCTAAACTAAATTAAACATCAATGGAGCTTTGGTACAACATTAACTCTCCAACCACAGCACCACTTCCTATGTGGTTTGGAACCAGGCTCATGTTGGCCACATTAAGAGACCTTCTGGCGATCAGCGCAGGTCCACAGAAAGGCAGGTGGATAACGAGCATCAACGCCCTTTGGTGGGCATCGGACTATCCTTGATCAGACTTTGCTGGCTTTACCTTGCACTAAACACTATTCCCTTATCATGTATCTTTACACTGTAAATGGATCGATTGCAATCATGCACTGCCCGGATCAAGGGATCTGCAAAGAAAAGGCAACAAAGGCATGTAATTTACCCTTTGCCAGAGTCAAATGTCCATAGAACCGCCTTACTGGCGGCTTGCTACTTTTCAAAAAACACCAACCTTAGCACACTGCAAAGTCAAGGTTCAAATCAGAAAGGTGACTGAGTAACGCTGCACTGCAGTAACGTTACACACATAAGTTTGGAAAAGGTGATAAAAGTGTTGGCCACGCCAACCAATGCTTGTGTGACCTTTTGGATTAGTACGTGACTCGAAAGTAAACCATTGCTTGGTGAGGTTCAGACACAGTTGAACGAACGTGACTCTGAACTTGTTAAAATAGAAACACTGATCACTGCTGGAATGATGGTTAGACGACAGCAGAGTGGCAGAGTTGCTGCCTCACAGCACCAGAGACCCGGGATCCATCTCGACTACACAGTGGCAGAGTTGCTTCCTCACAGCACCAGAGACCCGGGTTCCATCCCGACTACGGGTGCTGTCTGTACAGATTTTGCGCATTCTCCCCATGACCCCATGGGTTTTCTCCGGGTTCTCTGTCTTCCTCCCACATCCCAAAGACCTGCAGGTTTGCAGGTTATTCGGCTTCTGTAAATTGTCCCGAGAATGTAAGATAGAACTAGTGCACTGGGTTGATCGATGAGGGCTCGATGGGCCAAAGGGCCTGTTGCTGCACTGCATCTCCAAACTAAACGAAGAAGGACCTGCTGATCTCCTCCTGGTCGTCTTCATCCTCAATAACTTGGTCTTCACGAGTTGCCGGTACTTGAAAAGCAAATGACTCACAAATCTCATGGCAACCTCATGAAGAAACAACATGGAGCCCCTGATCACATGGGCTGTTATGTCCTCCCAGTCAAAATGGACAATAGGCAAATCTAACATTCCTCAAGACATCTGGGAATGGTCATAAGGTCATAAGGACATAAGGAATAGGAGTAGAATTAGGCCATTCAGCCCATCAAGTCTACTCCGCCATTCAATCATGGCTGATCGGTGGCATGGTGGCACAGTGGCGCAGCGGTAGAGTTGCTGCTTTACAGCGAATGCAGCGCTGGAGACTCAGGTTCGATCCTGACTACGGGTGCTGTACTGTAAGGAGTTTGTACGTTCTCCCCGTGACCTGCGTGGGTTTTCTCCGAGATCTTCGGTTTCCTCCCACACTCCAAAGACGTACAGGTATGTAGGTTAATTGACTGGGTAAAATGTAAAAATTGTCCCTAGTGTGTGTAGGATAGTGTTAGTGTGCGGGGATCACTGGGCGGTGCGGACTTGGTGGGCCGAAAAGGCCTGTTTCCGCGCTGTATCTGAAATATGAAAAAAATATATATTTAAAAAACATAGCACAAAAAGTAAGGAAATTTGTGTTTGGTAGATTATTTCTTTGTTGTAACAATGCTTCTTGGCAATAAATCTTATACCGTTGGAAAGCCTGTTTATTTCCCTTTTAAATGGTGCCACATTTGTAAGGAACATGCATTTGTGGGATGAGCAGCAGAGCTGAGTATATGGGTTGCGCCTATGAAAAATTTGCCAAATCTTCTCTGCCAATGCCAAACAGCTTATTCTGCTGTTGCTATTGACTCTTGTTTTGAGCTTCTGGTACCCCCAGGTGCTGACAAGAATGGGATGCCATCCCACAACAGTGTGTGACCAGGCTGGTGACCAGCATGAGGAGGAGGTGCCAGGCTGTTATGGCTGTGTATGGTTCTTCCACACGCTACTGTGGCTCCTGTTTATTAAATGAATAAATTGTTAAATTGCCAATATGTCTTGTTTCTTCAGACTTCAATCATCCAATCCACCAAACAACACCGAACAAGAGTCAATGGCAGAATAAGCTGTTTGGCATTGGCAGAGAAGATTTGGCAAATTTTTCATGGGCGCAACCCATATACTCAGCTCTGCTGCTCATCCCACAAATGCATGTTCCTTACAAATGTGGCACCATTTAAAAGGGAAATAAACAGGCTTTCCAACGGTATAAGATTTATTGCCAAGAAGCATTGTTACAACAAAGAAATAATCTACCAAACACAAATTTCCTTACTTTTTGTGCTATGTTTATATCTATCTCTCCCTCCTAACCCCATTCTCCTGCCTTCTGTATCTGTATCTTGACGTATAATCACCATCACTGGTTGTAGCAAACGTTAGGAGGCTCATGTGCCAATTCGCAATTAAATATTAAAGTGGGCCTGAAAGGTCACTCTTAATATCGATTGTTTCCAACTTGGTCTTGAAGGTTTTAACGTCTGGTGCAGTGCGAATGTCATGGTGGAGATGATTCCACTCGTGAATTGCCTTTGGGTACAGTGAATACCTATAACAGTCTTTACTTGTTGGGATGATGCTGTATTTGAAACCCCCGATTGCCTGGTCTTTGGTTGTCTGGATGAATTTGCAGAGTGAAGATGACTCTTGATGTTGCTCGGAATAAACCCATGCGTTTCTTTATAGATGGTCGTCAGGAGTAATTTGGTCCTACGGTCTTGAAGAGTTTCCCACTCGAGATCAGCAAGCATTTTATTGATCCCCATAACCTCTGACACCTGTACCAATCAAGAATGGTGTTCATTTAATGATTTCATCATCAAGTTGTAGGTTTGGGCATGAGAAACCCACAATCTTGTCAACCTACAAGTAGAGAAATTTCTGTTCCAAATTAAACGGGTGTGCAAGCCCGTGGTGAAAGGTTTATGTTACCCCCAGCTAGAAGCCAAGGGGAGAAGAAACAGGTGCTGGATTTTGGCACACTTAGGTTTAGTTTAATTTACAGATACAGCGTGGAAACAGGCCCTTCAGCCCATCGAGTCCACGCTGACCAGCGATCAGCCCGTGCACTCGTTCTATCCTACACACTAGGGACAATTTACAGAGCGCCAATTGACCTACAAACCTGCACGTCTTTGGGATGTGGGAGGAAACCAGGGCTTCTGGAGGAAACCCTCGCAGTCACAGGGAGAACGTGTAGAATACACACAGACAGCACCCGAAGTCAGGATGGAACCCGGGTCTCTGGCGCTGTGAGGCAGCAGCTCTACCGCTGTGCCACAAGTTTGGCAAACGCTTCATTCTGTGCCACTGGGTATAAGGGATCACACCCACAAGTATTATTAACTGTGGTGAAGCAACTCATATGACTTGGAGTGTCGTAGGCAAATGAGAACTGTGCATGGTTTCACTTTGTGTTGGAAGGAACTGCAGATGCTGATTTACACCGAAGATAGACACTGGAGTAACACAGCGGGTCAGGCAGCATCTCTGGAGAGAAGGATTGGGCACTGGGTTCCCTCCACGTATTCGTATCAGATCCATCTCTTTGTTTGGATAGGCTTCATTAGACCTCTCAATTATAGAAAAAATACTAGAATTCTTTAAATTGTTTGACAATTGGGTTTGCAATCATGTTCTTATACAGTTCACGTCTATACCACAGTTCAATTACAACATGGCAGAAAGCCAGTGGCAAATCACCCCTAATTTGAGTGAAGCTTTATTGGTTATACGCTAAAGAAATAGTTGCTCGATTGCCAAGTAGCTTATATCAGGCTTGTAATTTAAACCTCGTCTTACTGCCAATACATGTCAGCTTTTGGGTTCTGTGTTGTCACATTTTATCACTTTCCCGTTGAAATGAAAGTCGAATATATATATATATATATATATATATATATATATATATATATATATATATATATGAATTCTAGTATTTTTTCTATATATATATATATATATATATATATATATATATATATATATATATATATTCATTAGCATGAGCCAATCACGTGATATTATTTTATTTATACATATATGTATACATATATACACATATACAACTATATAACATACACACATATACATATATACACACACACACAGACACACATAGATACATATATATAAATAATTATATCACGTGATTGGATCATGCTATTCAATTCCAAAGTTTACTTTCATTATTCATGAACTTCGGTTTCACTGAAGTACTCACACTGACACTGACAGTTTCACAATTTTCTTTTTGCACTTTACTCATTTTACACACACTCATGCCAACCCATTGCACAGGAAATGGCAATGTAGTCACATGCCTTAATATTCTGTTCCGCAGTGAAGCATTTGGTTTAGTTTGGAGATGCAGTGTAGAAACAGGCCCTATGACCCCTCCGATTCCACACCGGCCAGCGATCCCTCTACACTAGCACCATCCTACGCACGAGGGACAATTTTTACTGAAGCCAATTAACCTACAAAGCCGCAAGTCTTTGGAGTGTGGGAGGAAACCGGAGCACCCAGAGAAAACCCACGCGGTCACGGGGTGAATGTACAAACTCTGTACAGACAGCACCCGAAGTCAGGATCGAACCAGAGTCTCTGGTGCTGGGTGACATTTCGGGAGAAAAATGGTACAAAAAATGTAATTGCCGAGCTAAATTAGCAGGGTGGGCTGTACCTTGAAGAAGGTTCTCGACCCGAAACAGCACCCACTCCTTCTCTCCAGAGATGCTGCCTGTCCCGCTGAGTTACTCCAGCATTTTGTGTCTATCTTTGGGGTAAACCAGCATCTGCAGTTCCTTCCTAAGAATCTTAAAATAGACACACACACAGACACACACACACACACACAGAAAGACCCAGACACACTGACACACACACACACAGACACACACACACACACACACACACAGACACACACACAGAAAGACCCAGACACACTGACACACACAGACACACAGACACACAGACACACACACAGACACACACACACAGAAAGACCCAGACACACTGACACACACACACACACACACACACACACACAGACACACACACACACACACACAGACACACACACACAGAAAGACCCAGACACACTGACACACACACATGGAGACACACACACACACACACAGAGACACACACACACACAGAAAGACCCAGACACACACACACACACATGGAGACACACACACACACAGACACACACACAGAGACACACACACACACACACACACACACACACACAGAGAAAGACCCAGACACACTGACACACACACATGGAGACACACACACACACACATAGAGACACACACACACACACACACACACACACACACACACACACACACACACACACACACACACACACACACACACACACACACACACACACACACAGACAGACAGACACACACACACACACACACACACACACACACACAGACACAGACACACACACACACACACACAGACACAGAGAGAAAGACACAGAAAGACACAGACACACTTTTTATGATTAACTCAAATTATGGGATTTGGGCATTGAAGCCCAAGAAAAAAATTATTGTCCATGTTCAATGCCTTCAGGGAGCCGGCCTTCAGTCTGACTGTGGTCCTTCTGGGAAGGTAACCGTGTACAGACAGCACCTGTAGTCAGGATCGAACCCAGGTTTCTGGCGCTGTGAGGCAGCAACTCTACCGCTGAGCCACCGTGCCTTCTCAGGACAGAGCCTTCTTCGGACAGAGCCAGCCGATTCCAATTACCTGCAGTCTCTGACAATTTGAACACTGACAAATCGAACTCAAACGGCAACTTTTTTTTTTAAGGAAAGGGCCATGTGAATGCAGAAGAAGCCTGCACAGCTGTTTGCTAATAACCATTGTTTCGTATCAGCCCCACTTTGTGTTCTTGGGCAAACTGTCTGACTGAATTGCAAATTCTAACCATCAATCACGTGGCTTTGTACAAATCCCCCTTAAACAAAGTTCTTCCTTTGTCCCAAGTCGTTACAGTGACCAATATGGGTAAACTTGCCGAAAGATACTTCTGGGGCCAAGTTAAAAGAGATGCATAAGAAAATCCTAAATTATTTTATATTGGTAAAGGAGATTCACACTTAAAGCAAGCATAGAGAAAATTAAATTTAAGTGAACAAGTTTATCACCTTCCCCTCAGCTAACAATGTACCATTCTACATTTCCTTGAACATTGTTCTCTTTGATCTGTCGTTTTCACACCTTACCCGTCCATCTCTCTATGTCTCCCTCTCCCCTGACTCTCAGTCTGAAGAAGGGTCTCGACCCAAAATGCCACCCATTCCTTTTCTCCAGAGATGCTGCCGTGTCCCTGTCAAGACTGGAGCGACTGGGCTTTAGAAGGACGAGAGGGGATCTTATTGAAACATTAATTATTAAGGGATTGGACACGCTAGAGGCAGGAAACATGTTCCCAATGTTGGGGGAGTCCAGAACCAGGGGTCACAGTTTAAGAATAAGGGGTAGGCCATTTAGAACGGAGATGAGGAAAAACTTTGTCAGTCAGAGAGTTGTGTATCTGTGGAATTCTCTGCCTCAGAAGGCAGTGGAGGCCGATTCTCTGGATGCTTTCAAGAGAGAGTTAGATAGAACTCTTAATGATAGCAGAGTCAGGGAGTATGGGGAGAGGGCAAGAACGGGGTACTGATTGCGGATGATCAGTCATGATCACATTGAATGGCGGTGCTGGCTCGAAGTGCCAAATGGCCTACTCTTGCACCTATTGTCTATTTATGTTCCTCGATTTTAATCTTCCTCAGTGTTGCCAAAGGTTCAAGATAAAACTGAGTGGCATCCATTTTAGGAACAAAATAATCCCGTGCACATGTAATCTGCAACCCATCTAATAGTGCAGAAATACCCTGTGTCCACTTAGAAATGAAACAGAATTTTAATGCTCAGAAATAAAAAGGTACCTGAAAATTAGATCCATTACCATATCCAGGCCACAGTTTGCTGGTTTGTATGCTTGTCAACCTGCATTTATGTTCGCTTTTAAGCACAGATGGAAAATATTAACTATATTATTACTGTAAAATACAACAATGTGCCTGCCTTTCAGATTTAGACTTTAGAGATACAGCGCGATAACAGGCCCTTCGACCCACCGAGACCGCACCGACCAGCGATCGGCGATAGTACACTCGCACTATCCTTCCTGCACACGAAGGATGATTTTCCATTTTACCAAAGCCAAATAACCTACAAACCTGTACGTCTTTGGAGTGTGGGAGGAAATCAGGGCACCCGGAGAAAACCCACGCAGGTCACGGTGAGAACGTGCAGACAGCACCCGTAGTCAGGATGGAACCCGGGTCTCCGGCGCTGCAAGGCAGCAACTCTACCGCTGCGCCACCGTGCTGCCCCTTTGCACCGAGCTTTGTGTGAGATGGAGCAACAGAATGACACATTCCATGGTGATGCCATTTGTTCGCCCCTTGGACTGAATGTTGCAGAGAAATGCTAGCAAATTTGATGGCTGTGTGTGCCAACAAAGGGCGGCACGGTGGCACAGTGGTAGAGTTGCTGCCGTTCAGTGACAGAGACCCAGGTTCAATCCTGACTACGGGAGCCATCTGAACGGAATTTGTATCATCTCCCCGTGATCAAGTGCTCCGGTTTCCTCCCACACTCCACAGACGTAGAGGTTTTTAGATCCACACCCCTCCATTCCCAGCATGTCCATATGCCCATCTGGGAGCCTCGACTGCCAGCTATTGTGTCTGCCTCCACCCTGGCTGCCTATTCCAGCCACCCACCACCCTCTACCGAGCTACCGAGAAGCAGAATCTCAATGGTGCTTGCAAGAAAGGCAGGTATGGTCTTTACTTCTAGGTCGATAGGCACTCCACTGGCCAGGAATTGTTGCCCATTCTTCTAAACCCGAAACATGGCAGATGACCAGAGAGTAGACAGAAAAATGCTGGAGTAACTCAGCGTTAGAGGCAGGAAACATGTTCCCAATGTTGGGGAGTCCAGAACAAGGGGCCACAGTTTAAGAATAAGGGGTAGGCCATTTAGAACTGAGATGAGGAAAAACTTTTTCAGTCAGAGAGTTGTGAATCTGTGGAATTCTCTGCGTCAGAAGGCAGTGGAGGCCAATTCTCTGAATGCATTCAAGAGAGAGCTAGATAGAGCTCTTAAGGATAGTGGAGTCAGGGGGTATGGGGAGAAGGCAGGAACGGGGTACTGATTGAGAATGATCAGCCATGATCACATTGAATGGCGGTGCTGGCTCGAAGGGCCGAATGGCCTCCTCCTGCACCTATTGTCTATTGGGACAGGCAGCATCTGTGGAGAGAAGGAATGGGTGACGCTTCGTGTCGAGACCCTTTTCCATACCCGAAGTCTCGACCCGGAACGTCACCCATTCCTTCTCTCCAGAGATGCTGCCTGGCCCGCTGAGTTACTCCAGCATTTTGTGTCTGCCTTTGATTTCAACCAGCATCTGCAGTTCCTTCCTACACAGATGGCCAGAGATGTTGTTTATTGGCTGCACCTGTTGGGACGGAGGTAGAAAGAAAAATCACGCAACATTGCAACTACCACCCTTCATTTCGGGAGCCTACAGGCTGAACTTGGTATGACAAAATGCTGGAGTAACTCAGCAGAACTTGGAATAGTCCTGTTGCACGTTAGATTGGGTTGGCACAGAAAGGGAAAAATTAGTCTTTTTTTCTTTCGCAAGTGAGTAACTCCATCCGGCAATAGCAGGTTGGTTGGTTGGCAGAAGACAAAGAGTAGCAATAAAAGGGGATTCTTTCCTGTTTGGCTGCCAGTGATAGAGTGGATGCGAAGAAGAGACTAGTGGGAGAGTCTAGGACCAGAGGCCACAGCCTCAGAATAAAAGGACGAACCTTCAGAAAAGAGATGAGGAGGAATTCCTTTAGTCAGAGGGCGGTGAATCTGTGCAATTCTTTGCCACTGACGTCAGTGGATATTTTTAAGGTGCAGATTGACAGATTCTTGATTAGTACGGGTGTCAGGGGTTACGGGGAGAAGTCAGGAGAATGGAGTTGAGAGGGAGAGATAGATCAGGCATGATTGAATGGCGGAGTAGACTTGTTGGGCCGAATGGCCTAATTGTGCTCCTAGAACGTATGAACGTCAATGCTCACATTTACAGTGGGGAAAACATAATATTAACTCCCACTTCACTTCAGTGAATTTCAAGAGCGGCAAGGGGGGAGTTCCAAATTATGGATTGCAGAATTACTCTGTATTAAAGTACATCAAAATTTAATCAAAAGGCAAATTTACATTTTGTCACACAATGGCACAAAACCTGGATAATTCAAATATTATCACTTGGGTCTCAGAGCCAATTATAATTTACAAACTAAGGATAATTAAAATAACTTGGAGAGTTTCCAAATAAAAAAAAATTTAAAAAGTGAATGGCGCTGTTCTATTTTAATCATTCAATTATTCGTACACAGTTAGGCATCAGCTTTTTAAAAAATGTTTTAAAACAGGAAATATTAAACCAGGTGCTGGTTAATGTTTGCACAACCTGCACCAGGGCATTGCAAACCAGTGTTCCAATCTATATAAATTTGAGAAACATGTATTGTTGAGCATTGGCTCATACATCAGTCTATAATATGCTGCAGGGCTGACTATATTAAAACAAATCACTTTGCCTGCAGCTGAAGAATGGAGGCAATATACAGATCAGAGGTTATTGTCTAATTTAAATCTTGGCTCTTTTCCCAGTACAATACTCGACTTTGAGCCTGGACTGTTTGCTTTCACTGCCAGCGATGAACTGCCTGTGTTCAAACGGCTTTGGGAGTTTTCCAAAAATGTGCCTGCAAAATGCCAATCAACAAGTTGCTAAAGATTAACAGAATGACTGTAGCAAATTAATTTGAACCACAGAAACATCTGTCTTGTGTGTTTGCTCTGAAAGGAACTCTGTACACCTGCTTCTCAACTCCTTCGATCTGCCACACAATGTTGATTCAGCTTGCTGGCTTCATGTAAATACATTTAGTAAGTGGTGCCAGTCCATTTATCCACATTGTTTAGTTTAGTTCAGAGATACAGCGCGGAAACAGGCCCTTCGGCCCACCGACCAGCGATCCTCGCACATTAACACAAGGCTGCACACACTAGGGACAATTTTTACACTATACCAAGCCAATTAACCTACATACCCTGTATGTCTTTGGAGTGTGGGAGGAAACCGAAGATCTCAGAGAAAACCCACGCGGTCACGGGGAGAACGTACGAACTCCGTACAGACAGCGCCCGTAGTCGGGGTTGAACCTGGGTCTCCGGCGCTGCAAGTGCTGTCAGGCAGCAACTCTACCGATGCGCCACCGTGCCGCCAAATATAGTTGCAATATAGTTTTTACTGCATTATTCATTAAACATATCTTTCCTGACTGCTTGTCTCTGCTGTGTTATGCAATTGTAGGAAATTTAGAAGCATTCAAGTCCCTCTCAGTTTGCAATCACTGAAACGAGTCCGGACATTATCAAAAAACGATATTTTAGTTTAGTTTAGAGATGCAGCATGGAAACAGGCCTTTCAGCCCGTTGAGTCCGAGCCGACCAGCGATCACCTGTACACTGGTTCTATCCTACACCCTAGGGGAAATTTACAGAAGCCAATTCACCTACAAACTCGCACGTCTTTGAAATGTGGAAAGAAACCAGAGCACCTGGAGAAAACCCATGGGAGGGAGGGAGGGAGGGAGGGAGGGAGGGAGGGAGGGAGGGAGGGAGGGAGGGAGGGAGGGAGGAGAAGGTGAGGGTGCTGCACAAATGCAGGAGAGGTTTGGGCCCAACGGGTCCACTTGGTCTAGTTATTTAATAACAATCAGGTTTCTTTTTCCCCCATACGGTGAAACCATTCACCAAATTAATCAGCATGCTGCCAATTTTTGGGGTGAACTCTGCCCCTTTATTATGATGACCACAATGACCATTTCTCTGTGGGCGTGTGGTATGAAGTTCCATCAGCTGCCTTGATCCTTGCCCTGATTTTCAAGTGCCTAAACAACTAATTGAAGAAGATACAAGTGTTGTTTTAACATCCAGCATTGGGCCTTTGATTGATCTCCATGGGGAGAATGGCTGGAGCGGCGGTTTGACAGTGATGAGTGAAGAAGTGCTGTGTTGGCAGAGTTACCATCACAATTTCAATACCGCAGCTTCAACGCCCACCATCTTGCTCTGCAGCGGAGATTTTCTTCATTCATCTTCATTGAGGAGACATTTGACCTGCCTGGTAGCACCCCGATCAGTTCTAGGACAACAGAGAGCTCCTCCTCTGTCTAACAAACTGTTTTGAGGAAGGGACTCGACCCGAAACGTCGCCCATACCTTCTCTCCAGAGATGCCGCCCGTCCCGCTGAGTTACTCCAGCATTCTGTGTCCGTCTTCGGTGTAAACCAGCACCTGCAGTTCCTCCCTACAGCGTGGTATTCTTACCGAAGAGATCAGTGTGATTTTATATCGCAACCCCAAAAAAGCCAAATCTTGCACTAAAGAAATCAAACACCAAAATCCACTGAGGAATGCTTGACGAATTTCATATGAAACCAGAATTATTTTTCTTGCGAGGAACACGAGAGAGTATGATAGATAATCCAGTGTTTGGAGCGGAACAGTTTAGCTGGATCGTTCCATGCTTCCCAAAAGCATGCCGCTCTGACTTTACACTGACTTGACGCATACAGGGCAGAAATAGGCCCACCGCGGCCCACCGTGTCCGTGTTGACCGGCGATAAACCCGAACACTAGCACTATCCTACTCACTAGGGACAATCTACAATGTTAACAAAGCCAATTAACCTACAGACCTGCCTGCACGTCTTTAGAAGGTGGGGTGGGAGCGAAAGGGGAGCATCTGGAAAACCCACAGGGTCACGGGGAGAACGTACAAACTCCATACAGACAGCACCCGCAGTCGGGATCGAACCCGGTTCTCTGGCGCTGTGAGGCAGCAACTCTACCGCCGCGCCACCGTGCAAGATTGAAAAACTAAAACCTCTAGCACGTGAACTAATAAAGAAGGGGGCATTGTTATCATGCCAGGGATAGTGAGAAGGCGAGTAACTTGTAGTCAAATCTCAAGTAGTTATCTCCTGGGTTGGCGACCTGCAACTAAGCCATCCCACGAGCCTGCATCTGACCAATATCCCACCAAACCTTTTCTGTCCAAGTGTCTTTCAAAATGTCACAATTCTACCCACCTCTACCACTCTGTGCCCCATATACACACCACCCTCTGTGTAAAACAAATTGCCCCTCAGGTCTCTTAAATTCCCCCCCCCCCCCCCCTCCCTCCTTCCTTAAACGTATGTCCTCTACTCTTAGACTCCCCTACCCTGTGGAAAGGACTTCACCAAATCAATGTCCCAAATAATTTACTAAACCTCTGTGAAGTCACCCCTCACCCTTCTGCCCTCCAGGAAATACAAACCTATCCGGCCTTTCCTTATAACTCAAGCCTTCTAGACTCGGGAAAATCTTCATAAATCTTTTTTCCGCACCTTTGCGTGATATTCATCCTCTCGCTGATAACTGCACACAGTCCTCCAAATGTGGCTCTAGTAATGTCTCGTACAGCTGTAATCTCCCATCCCAGTTCTTGGACTCAGTACACAACACAAAGTGCTGGAGTAACTCAATGGGTCAGGCAGCATCCGTGGAGGGAACGGATGGGCGACGTTTCAGATCAGGGTGCTTCTCGAGACTCAATGGAGAGGCGACATTTTAGGGTCAGGATCCATCTTGACTCTGAAGAATGGTCCAAACCCAAAATGTCGCACGTCCGTTCTCTCCACAGATGCTGCCTAACCAACCAGCACTGCGTTCAGCTTAAGATCCCAACATCTGGAATTCCTTGTGTCCCCTATACTCAATATACTGACTGATGACGGAAAACATGCCAGACACCTTGTTCACTGCCCTGGCGACCTGTGTCACCACTTTCATGGATTCTAAATCCCTCTTTTTAAGGAAAATGTTCTTATCTTATCCAGGCTTCCTTTGTTGCAAATATCTCCGGTGTTCTGAAGAAAGCAACCCTGACTTCTCGAATCGTTGCCCATAATGACAAATTCCCAGCCCTGGAAACATCTTTGTAAATCCCCTTTGCATCCTCTCCAGAGCGATCGATCACACTTCCTCTTGTAAGGCTGTGACCAGAAATATACACACCGTATGGAGAACCTTGTCAAAGGCATTGCTGAAATCCATGTAGATCACATCAGAAGCACCACCCTAACGAGCCTTCCCAATGTCTCTCCAAAATGTTCATCAGCTTGGTGATGCATGACCTTCCCCTAAAAAATCCACGCTGACTGCCTCTGCCTTTGAGTATAGAAGTTGGGAGGTCGTGTTACAGTTGGATAAGACACTGGTGAGGCCACATTTAGACTATTGTGTTCAGCTTTGGTCACCATGTTATAGGAAAGATGTTGTTAAGCTGGAAAAGGTGCAGAGAAGATGAACGAGGACGTTGCCAGGACACGAGCTATAGGGAGAGGTTGAGCAGGCTAGGAATTTATTCCTTGGAGGGCAGGAGGCTGAGGGGTGATCTTGCACAAGTGTACAAAATCATGAGAGGAATGCTCTTTTACCCAGAGTAGGGGAATCGAGAACCAAAGAAGGGAAAGTGCGGCGCGGTGGCGCAGCGGTAGAGTTGCTGCCTTACAGCACTTGCAGCGCCGGAGAACCAGGTTCGATCCTGACTACGGGCGCTGTCTGTACGGAGTTTGTACGTTCTCCCCGTGACCGCGCGTGCTTTCTCCGAGATCTTCGTTTTCCTCCCACACTCCAAAGACGTACAGGTATGTGGGTAAATTGGCTTGGTAAATGTAAAAATTGTCCCTAGTGTGTGTAGGATAGTGTTAATATTCGGGGATCGCTGGTTGGCGCGGACCCGGTGGGCCAAAGGGCCTGTTTCCGCGCTGTAATCTCGAAACTAAACTAAAAAAAGACATATCATATCATATCATATCATATACATACAGCCGGAAACAGGCCTTTTCGGCCCTCCAAGTCCGTGCCGCCCAGCGATCCCCGTACATTAACACTATCCTACACCCACTAGGGACAATTTTTACATTTACCCAGCCAATTAACCTACATACCTGTACGTCTTTGGAGTGTGGGAGGAAACCGAAGATCTCGGAGTAAACCCACGCAGGTCACGGGGAGAACGTACAAACTCCTTACAGTGCAGCACCCGTAGTCAGGATCGAACCTGAGTCTCCGGCGCTGCATTCGCTGTAAAGCAGCAACTCTACCGCTGCGCTACCGTGCCGCCCTATTACATACATTCAAGGTAAGCAGGGAAAAATTTAATAGGAACCAGAGGGGTAACTTTGGTTTATAAACACAAAGGATGGTGAGTGTATAGAACAAACTACCAGGAGAGGTGGTTGAGGCATATATTATCACAACGCTAAAGAAACATTTAGCCAAATACATGGATAGGATAAGTTTAGAGGGATATTGGCCAAATGCAGGCAGGTGGGACTAGTGTAGATGGAGCAAACATTTAGCCAAATACATGGATAGGATAGGTTTAGAGGGGTATTGGCCAAATGCAGGCAGGTGGGACTAGTGTAGATGGGGCACATTAGTCAGGGTGGGCAAGTGTGTTTCCACACTGTATGGCTTTATTAATCTGTGCCTTTCTCGACCCATCTAATCAATGCCTGAAGAATTGAGCAGTTTATGTCCCTTCCACTAATTAACTCTAAATAATGAATGGAAAATGCAAAAAAAAGTTTTAAGTAAGGATACAAATTATAAATTGATTCAGAATAATCAGTATTTAATGCACAGTGAGATGCCGGCAAGAATCTTGGTGAAACGAGATGCAAATTTATTTACTACCCTGTAGCATTCAGGCAATAATTATTCATCAAGGAATTAAAAATTAAATATTTAAGTTAAAATCTGAATTTTTTTAAAGATTTAAGCACCACCAGCAACTATATAATGTAAGTAAATGAAAGGAACAACATAATTGCACAGTACTTAATGAACCATCATTCAATAATTTAATCCTCCAAGGTAATTAGATTTACCAAGATCTCATTTTCCAATCTTATACTTATCTGAACAATTAATATTTGCTTTCTCAGCTACATGGCAATTCTCAGAGACAAAGAGATCAAGTAGATCGTTTTTTAGCTTGAACGGAGAGAAAAAAAATCCGGGCTGGTTCTGACATAATTAACGTAACAGATGGAACTTCATATTTCATAGCCCTGCATTGTTCAGTCAAAAAGGTTGCACATTTCTCCTGTGTATTTTCTTTGTTGCATCTTTTCTCAACAGCCTTTTCACAAGTGGGTTCTCTCAGCAAAAAGTTCATGGTGAGGTTGGGTTCATTTGACACTTAAACGACCTGGTTAGTCATACCCTGTCTCAGGGTGAGGGAAACAAAGACCACTTCTTCCCACTGATAATTTTTCGACTTAGTCAATGGGTCCTCTATGACTTGATTTTGTCTTCCAACATAATCAATTTTGCTCAGAAAAAATTAATATCATAAACCCACCGGCTGCATGTGCCAAGCACAGGGCAAAGTACATATGTTGTACTTAAAATGCTAAATCATTTAATATTACATCCACTTCGAAGACAAAGTAGCAAATCTGACTTTGACAGTCAGAACCTTTCTCCCCTCGGGTGGAAATGTCAAAGATTAGAGGGTTTACTTTAGTTTACAGATAACGCACAGAAGCAGGACCTTCTGCCCACCGGGTCCGCGCCGACCAGCGATCCCCGCACATTAACACTACCCGACGCACACTAGGGGCAGTTTACAATTTTACGAACCCAAATAACACACACACCTGTAAGTCTTTGGAGTGTGGGAGGAAACCAGAGCGCCCGGAGAAAACCCACGCGGTCACGGTGAGAAGACGACAAACTCCGTACAGACAGCACCCGTCGTCAGGATCGAACCGGGTCTCTGGCGCTGTGAGGCAGCAACCACTGCGCCGCCGTGCCACGGATCCTCTGTCGTTAAGGCGGAGCAGACTTGAAGGGCCGAGCGGCCAAATTCTACGCCTAGGTCACGCGGTCTTAAAGAGTTATGCCCTCTGAAAGGCAAGAGATTACCACAGAGCAAACACCTGTCGTGGGCAAGTATTGTGCATCAAAGTCAGCTCAGAAGGGAGCGTTTTCTCACTAGGCGAGGAGGTCTGTTCTTTCCAGAAGAGTTTTGCCTTGGAGAATCAGGACATTGTGCATGGGCATAATAAATCCAGCCCGCGTTACAGAGCTCAGCTCATTCACAAAGTAGGTATTGTTCAAATAAAGAAAAACATCGGAATATCTAATTAACACAATTAACCTTTTCGTTTCTTACGGATTCTCTGGAGCATTCCCATCTCCAGAGCCATTCCGAATTCCCAGGTGCATTTGCTGGGAGAAGGAAGCAACTGGGAATTGGTATATCAGCTCGTCAAGGGAGCATAAGGTTGGAAACATCTCAATTTACCAATAAAACAACACAAAAGATTTACTGACATAATAGTTGTTTTTTTCAAATAAAGGCCGACAGCCGAATTTGAGGGGAATTCTACCAAATCCCTCTCAGTTTTAGTTTTACAGATACAGCACGGAAACAGGCCCTTCAGCCCACTGAGTCCACGCCGATCATCAATCACCCGTTCACACTAGATCCATGTTATTCCACATTGTCATCCATTCCCTTGTCATCAGAGGCAATTTACAAAGGATCAATTCACCCACAAACGCGCACGTCTTTGAGATGTGGTATGAAATCCACATTCCAGAACCAGGGGCCACAGTTTAAGAATCCAGAACCAGGGGCCACAGTTTAAGAATAAGGGGTAGGCCATTTAAAACGGAGATGAGGAAAAACTTTTTCAGTCAGAGAGTTGTGAATCTGTGGAATTCTCTGCCTCAGAAGGCAGTGGAGGCCAATTCTCTGAATGCATTCAAGAGAGAGCTAGATAGAGCTCTTAAGAATGATCAGCCATGATCACATTGAATGGTGGTGCTGGCTCGAAGGGCCGAATGGCCTACTCCTGCACCTATTGTCTATTGAAATCGGAGCGCCCGGAGGAAACCCACGCGGACACCGAGAGAATGTGCAAACTCCACATAGACAACACCAGAGGTCAGGATCGAGCCCGGGGCTCTAGCGCTGTGAGGCAGCAGCTCTACCAGTTGCACCGTTACGCCACATTTGATGGGACCAAAGGGTCAGCAAGTTCACATCTGCTCCAGATACCTAGACCATGCCGCCTAGACCATGTCCAATGTGCCACTTAATGGGCAAGATCCCCATTCTCTCACTGGGCAGGTGTCTCTGGTCACTGTACAGAGATGGTGTGATAGGTTTCTGTATGGTAGACTGCTCTGAAGACCTTCTGGAGTTATCACAATCAGAATTGTCTGCTCTCTTGAAGATGGTCATGAACACGGTACCTCTCCCCATCTCAGGTCGTAAACTGAGTGAACCAAAATCAACGTTCCCTCCTAAGGTAACAGCATAGCACTAATGTGAACGGGTGATTGAAGGTCGGCATGGGCTGGGTGGGCCGAAGGGCCTGTTTTCGTGCTATATCCCAAAACAAATCATTCAATTCATTGTGGCTTTAGGAATGTTAGTCGAGGAATCAAATCTCGATTAAGTGTATTCACAAGCCAAATGCCTTTATCTCATCTTAATCTAGTCTCGATATATTTTCACCTTTCTACTTTAATTACTGTCATATCTGCTCAACATCATGTCTTTTGTAGAAACAAATAACTGTGGATACTGGTGAATACACAAACGTATATTCACATAAAGTGCTGGAGTAAATCAGCAGGTCAGGCAGCATTTCTGGAGAGCATGGATAGGCGGCATTTCAGGTTTAGTCCGATCAAGATCCTTGACCCAAAAAGTCACCTATCCATGTTCTCCAGAGATGCTGCCCAATCTGCTGAGTTACTCTAGCATTCTATGTCCTTTTTTCATTTTTTTTTTTCTCATCTGCTCATTCTTTGATTAGCTTCATAAGCCAAACACCTCTTCTTATTTCGGAAGAGCTTTAGAAAGTTCTAATCTAGTTACTTTAGTTGCAGACAAAATGTGTGGCAAGGAACTGCAGATGCTGGTTTACACCAGAGATAGACACAAAGAGCTGGAGTCTCTCAGCAGGTCAGGCAGCATCACTGGAGAGAAGGAATAGGTGACATTTCGTGTCGCGACCTATCTTCCGACTCAATAGGTCTCGACCCGAAACGTCACCCATTCCTTTCCCCCCAGAGATGCTGCCTGACCCGCTTAGCTACTCCAGTTTTTGTGTAGGAAGGAACTGCAGATACCGGTTTACACAAAAGATGGACAGAAAATGATGGAGTAACTCATCGGGACAGGCAGCAACTATGGAGAGAAGGATCCTTGCTATTGAGGGCGTGCAGCGTAGGTTTACTAGGTTAATTCCCGGAATGGCGGGACTATCATGTGTTGAAAGACTGGAGCGACTAGGCTTGTATACACTGGAATTTAGAAGGATGAGAGGAGATCTTATCGAAACGTATAAGATTATTAAGGGATTGGACACGTTAGAGGCAAGAAACATGTTCCCAATGTTGGGGGAGTCCAGAACAAGGGGCCACAATTTAAGAATAAGGGGTAGGCCATTTAGAACTGAGATGAGGAAAAACTTTTTCAGTCAGAGAGTTGTGAATCTGTGGAATTCTCTGCCTCAGAAGGCAGTGGAGGCCAATTCTCTGAATGCATTCAAGAGAGAGCTAGATAGAGCTCTTAAGGATAGCGGAGTCAGGGGGTATGGGGAGAAGGCAGGAACGGGGTACTGATTGAGAATGATCAGCCATGATCACATTGAATGGCGGTGCTGGCTCGAAGGGCCGAATGGCCTCCTCCTGCACCTATTGTCTATTGAATGGGTCACGCTCTGGGTCGGGACCCTTCTTCAAACTGTTTGTGTCTACCTTAATAGCAGATTCAGTAACAGGGTTGCCAAACAAGAACGATTAGGGGCACTTCAAAAGAACAACTCCACAGATGAAGAAACTTCACTTGGTATCACAGACGCAGTTCGGACACTGCCGACTCATGGCAAGGAAGGGGAGCTCACACTGGTCTCTATCCAACAATCTCTATCCAACGGTCTCTATCCAACAATCTGCCTGTCGGGGAACCTCCTTGCCCAAGGTCATCCGTTGTCGGCCCCGATTCGTTCTTTTCATTTTGCTTTCAGTTTTCCCCTCCACTCCCCCTGCTACAATCAGTCAGTAGAAGGGCCCCGACCCAAAACGTCACCAATCCATTTTCTCCAGAGATGCTGCCTGGCCCATAGAGTTACTCGAGCGCTTTGTGTGTATCTTTGGCATTAACCAGCATCTGCAGTTCCTTTTTAATTACAAACTTCGAATTGTACTTCATGTTGCCTCGGGAAAGCAACCAACTTAATTGCCCTGATCATTTCCTTGCTCATTTTGGGCAGAAGAGAGCAAAGCTTGAAAGTACATACCACCTGAATGTGGAACAGTTGCATCTCTTGTGTTTTTTGACTTCTGAACAGTCCTGCATTAAGCTAGAGTATAGTCTTAATCTTCCAACCTACCTCGATGTGGACATTGGACTTTATCTTTGAAAATGTAACAGTAACAATACAATGGTGAAATACTATATTCTGCACAATGCTATTTTGCTCTTTGTACTACCTACAGTACCTACAGCAGCAGTGGCCCTGGTTTGATCCCAACCACGGGTGCGGTCCGCGTGGAGCCCGCACGTTCTCCCTGTGTGGGTTTCCTCTGGGGGGCTCCGGTTTCCTCCCACATCCCAAAGATGTGCGGGTTTGTCGGCCGATTGGCCTCGGTAAAAACTTGCGCCCGGTGTTCATGGAGAGGATGAGAAAATGGGAGGGTGTGGAACTAGTGTGAACGGGCGATGGATGGTCGGTGTGGACTCGGTGGGCCAAAGGGCCTGTTGCTGTGCTGTACTTAAAGTAAAGAAGTGAATTTAAAGAGATTTTTCCTTCAACCGAGGCTTGGTTTCTTTCAAGTTATTGGATGCTTTTGACCTTATTTTTGGCCAGTCTGATTTGATTTGTTACTGTTGTTTAGCAAAGTAAATGGCAAAGCCGTCTTTAAAGCCGCATGTTAGTGAAAGTCATAGAGTCATACAGTGCGGAAACAGGCCCTTCGACCCAACTTGCCCACACCGACCAACATTTCCCATCTACACTAGTCTCACCTGCCCGCGTTTGGCCCTTATCTCTCTAAACCTATCCATGTACCTGGCCAAATGGTTTTTTTAAACGTTGTGATAGTACCCATCTTAACGACCTCCTCTGAACACCTCCTTTCAGTCCGCCTAAATCTACCTGATCTCCCAGTTGTTAAACACTTTAACGCCCCCTCCCATTCCCACACTGATCTTTCTGTCCTGGGCCTCCTCCATTGTCAGAGTGAGGCCCAGCGCAAACTGGAGTAATACCTCCTCATATTTCGCTAATGCAGCTTACACCCCAGAACATTGACCTCTCTAACTTCAAGTAACCCTTGCTTTCCCTCTCTCCATCCCCACCCCGACCAGTCTGCGACCAGTCTGCCTGTCCCCGATTACATTTTATCTGTTTGTTTTGTTGTCACCTTCTCCTAGCTAACAATGATCTATTCTGCATCCCCCTTGTCTCGTTTTCGCACCTTGCACTTCCTTATCTCTGTATCTCCCTCTCCCCTGATTCAATCTGAAGAAGGGCCTCGACCCGAAACGTCACCCATTCCTTCTATCCAGAGATGCTGCCTGACCCGCTGAGTTACTCCGGCATTTTGTGTCTATCTTTGGTTTAAACCAGCATCTGCAACATTTCCTCTGGCAGTTTGTTCCATGCACCCACCACCCTTTGTGTAAGAATAAATAAATATTTCTTTTAGAAACATAGAAACATAGAAAATAGGTGCAAGGGGAGGCCATTCAGCCCTTCGAGCCAGCACATCCATTCATTGTGATCATGGCTGATCATCCACAATCAGTAACCTGTGTCCAACTTCTCCCCATATCCCCCGATTCCTCTAGCCCCCAGAGCTCTATCTAACTCTCTCTTAAATTCTTCCAGTGACTTGGCCTCCACTGCCCTCCGTGTACAAAGTAAAGTTGCCTGTCAGGTTCTGATTAAATCTTCACCCCTTCACCTTAAACCTATACCCTCTGGTTCCTGTTTCCCCTACCATGGGTAAAAGATTATGTGCATTTACCCCAGCTAGTCCACTCATGGTCTTACACACCTCTATAAGATTTCCTCTCATCCTCTGTGCTCCAAGGAATAAAGTCCTAGTGAAGAGATTCTCTTCAACATACCCTCCCATGCCCAGAACACAAACTTCTACCTTCCCTTCAACCATCCTGGTATCCATCATTTCAAAACTAAACAACCAGAGTGTTGCTGTCACATTAGCACAGTTATGACGAATGAAAGCTATTCTAAACTCTGGCACTACCACTGGCAACAGACACCATCCTGAATGCTGGACCATCCATCAAACCTAGTGTTCTATCAGGTGACAGAGCTTTTGATATTGAAAGCTACTACGTTTGCATTGGATATTGGTTTAGTATTGTCATATGTAACGAGGTGCAGTGAAAAGCTTTTGTTAGTTTAGATCCCAGGTTCGATCCTGTCCTCGGATGCTGTCTGTGTGGAGTTTGCATGTTCTCCCTGTGACCACAGGGGTTTCTCTGTGCGCTCCGGTTTCCTTTCATATTCCACCATCGTGCGTGATTTTCGGTTAATTGACCCTCTGTAGCTTTCCCGCAGAGTGCAAGGAATGGATGAGAAAGTGGGATAACATAGAACGAGTGTGAATGGGTGATCCATGGTTGACGTAGATACAGAGGGCCGAAGGTGTGGTATATCTAAACTAAACACTGGACCAGGATGGGAATCCCACCCAAACATCTGGCCGTTTGTTTCCTAAACATAAGATTATCCCTTCAATGTGTCCTGGTATAAATGTAGTATTTTTTAGTTTAGTTTAGAGAAATAATGCCCTTTGGCACACCGAGTCCGCGTCAATCAGTGATCACCCCGTACACCAATACTATCCTACACACGACAATTCTTGCCAAAGCCGATTAACCTACACACCTGTATGACTGTGGGGGTGGAATCTGGGACACCCGGAGAAAACCCACGCTGGTCACGGGGAGAACGTACAAACTCCGTACAGACAGCGCCCGCAGTCAGGATCGAACCCGGGTCCCTGGCGCTGTGAGGCAGCGATTCTACCGCTGCGCCACCGTGCCGCCCCAGTGGAGTGGATTTGATTCCCAAATGCTGCCCATCCACAACCTTAATTTGTTTTTATGTTCCCATTGTGGATCCATTCACACTTACTTAAAATCTTTACTCTCACTGTACTCAAAGTAATAATCTGTAAACACAACTTGAATCTTGACATCAATATCAAGATAACTGTTTCAGAAAGCTACAACCCAAAAAAGGTATGAACACTGAATATGCCCATTCTGGCTAACTAACCACCAACACTTCCTTTTTTAAATTACCTACCCCCCCCTCTCCCTCCCACCACCCCCCACCCCCACCTCCCCCCCACATTCCCTGTAACCCATCTAGATGTGTACCCATTTCTCCATCTATCCCCGTCTCCACCCCCTTCTGCCTACATTCCTTTCCTCTAGCTTCATAATTCACACCTTGTCTCTCCTTATTTCACAGCCTTTTAGTTTAGTTCAGAGATACAGCATAAGAAACGGGCCCTTCTGCCCTCCAAACCCACACCGGCCAGCGATCCCCGCACACTAACACACTAGGGACAACTTACAATTTTACCAAAGCCAGTTAACCTACAGACCTGTTCGTCTTTTGAGTGTGGGAGGAAACTGGAGCACCCGGAGAAAACCAACGCGGGTCACGGGGAGAACGAACAATCTCCGTAGAGACAGCACCGGCAGTTAGGATCGAACGCGGGTCTCTGGCGCTGTCAAGCAGCAACTCGACCGCTGTGCCACCTCTTTTGTCTCCTTGTATCTCTGGCCTTTGTCCACCCATCTGCCAATCCACCCACCCCCCCCCACATCTGTATATCTACCCATCACTTGCCTGGCTTTCTCACACCCCACACCTCCCTTCCAGCTTTCTCCCCTCACCCCACTACAGAAGTATTCCAACCCGAAACATCACCTATCCTTGTTCTCCAGAGATGCTGCATGACCCACTGAGTTGCCAGCATTTTGTGTCTATCCTCAGTGTAAACCAGCATCTGCAGTTAATAATAATAATAATAATGCATTACATTTATATAGCACTTTTCTAAACACTCAAAGGCGCTTTACAGGGTTTACTAAAACATAGAAAAGAAAAGAAATAGATAAATAAGTAAACAAAGAGAAAAGGAACAAGAAGGTGAGGTGACCTTCAGTGGTTGAAGGCAGTGCTGAACAGGTGAGACTTCAGTGATGTTTTGAATGTGGTGAGTGAGGAGGAGTCTCTGACGGTTTGGGGTAGTGAGTTCCAGAGTGTGGGAGCAGCGATGGAGAAAGCCCAGTTCCTTCCTACACACGCTGCCTGGCCTGTTGAGTTACTGGAGCACTGATTTTTCTGTTCAAAATTTGCAACGCTGTTTAGAAGCACTTTTGTTTTTTGTTTCCTGTGCAAAAATGCCATTTTCATTTCTCGCTACATTATTAATTCCTTCAACAGTACTTATTTTGGTATTATGTCAAGCTTCTCATTCATCCAACTCCCTGCAACTTTAATTGGTTAAATTAATGTGCTTCATTAATTGGTTTAATTAATGTGCTTTTCTCTTCAGATGGCTCGAATAAAATGTGGTCTGTACTCTGTGAATGTTAATGCTGTCCTGCCCTGTGTGCCTGTCAGTTCAACATGCCCTGGCAACTCAATCAACCAGCTCCTGATAAAGCAAAGTTCCATCAGTTTGCTCCATGTTCCATTATACAAGGGCAAGCTTTGGAAAACTGCACCTGGACTTCCATCAAATTTAGACACAAGGAACTGCAGGCACCCAATGAAATGAAGTGAAATGTTATTTCCACACAGTTCCATGAACACCAAAGTGTAATAGTTTAGTTAGTCAATAGTCAAGTTTATTTGTCACATACACAGAAATGTGCAGTGAAATGAAAGATTACCCACAGTCCAACAATAAGAGCAATCATAAACCAACACCAAACAAAAAGAAACAAAAAGAAACATCCATCACAGTGAGTCTCCTCCAGTCCCCTCCTCACTGTGATGGAAGGTCAGAATGCCTTTCTCTTCCCCTGCCGTCTTCTCCCGCGGTCAGGCTGTTGAATTTGCCACGTTCCAGGCCGCGCCGATACAGCACGGAAACAGGCCCTTTTGGCTCAGCAAGTTCTCCAGCGATTCCCGCACATTGACACTATCCTACACACTCTTGGGCCAATTTCACAATGATTCCAAGCCAATTAACCGACAATTAACACGTCTTTGGAGTGTGGGAGGAAACCGGAGATCCAGGTGAAAACCCACGCTGGTCACGGGGAGAACGTACAAACTGCGCACAGACAGCACCCGTAGTCAGGATGGAACCTGGGTCTTTGGCGCTGTGAGGCAGCAACTCTACCGCTGCGCCACCGTGCCGCCTGAGTTGGCACCGAGTCTTTTCATTTTTCCTGAAAAGATTTAAAATTTGATTTTACAAAGCTTCAGGTATGCCAACCCTTATTATTCCTGTCACCAGATAGAGCAAAATTCTCAATTCTCATCATACACTAACCCACAGTCAACAACCTTTAAGCAAAGTGCCAGTAAGGTTAAAAAGAGAGACGTTAAAAGCGATGGGTATTCCTCGCTCCGACTTTGACAGACAAGTTTAGTTAAGAGACGCAAGAGATGGCCCTTCAGCCCATCGATCATCCAGTTACACAAGATCAATGCTATCCCACTTTTAGTATCTGGGACTATTACGAGAGGGAGAAAGATAATGATCGTGCTGTGACCTTAGTGCATGCCCCAACAATGGGAAAATGAAGCTCATCTCCTTAAAAACAAAACAAGAGTTTCCACACCTCAGCTTCTTAGTTTAATTCAATGATACAATGTGGAAACAGGCCCTTCAGCCTACTGTGTCCGCACCAAACAGCGATCCACATACACCCGTGCTATCCTACACACTAGGGACAGTTTACAGAAGCCAATTAGCCGACAAACCACATCTTTGGAATGTGGGGAGAAACCAGAGTAAACCCACGCAGTCACAGGGAGAACACACAAACTCTGTACAGACAGCACCCATGGTCAGGATCGAACCAGAGACTCTGGCACCGTGGGACAGCAACTCTACCGCTGGACCACCATGCCACCCCGGTGTGCTATTTCAAATATCACCTGTGTAAAGGTTGATGAACATGCTAGCTGGATTGCAGTCATGGGATAATGTTGAGGGAATGAATGGTCTTCTGTCAAGAACTTCACTTGCACCTCGACACCCAGAGTTAACAACAGGAAGGAATCGGGTTTTAGATTTAGATTTTAGATTTAGAGATACAGCGCAGAAACAGGCCCTTCGGCTCACAGGGTCCGCGCCGCCCAGCGATCCCCGCACACTAACACTATCCTACACCCACTAGGGACAATTTTTACATTTGCCCAGCCAATTAACCTACAAACTTGTACATCTTTGGAGTGTGGGAGGAAACCGAAGATCTCGGAGAAAACCCACGCAGGTCACGGGGAGAACGTACAAACCCCGTACAGTACAGCACCCGTAGTCAGGATCGAACACGAGTCTCCGGCGCTGCATTCGCTGTAAGGCAGCAACTCTACCACTGCGCTACAGTTTAGTTTATAGTCACATGTATCGGGGTACAGTGAAAAGCTTTTGTTGCGTGCTAACCAGTCAGTGGAAAGACAATACATGATTACAATCGAGCCATTTACAGTGCACAGATACATGATAAGGGAATTACGTTTAGTGCAAGGTAAAGCCAGTAAAGTCCGAAAAAAGATAGTCCGAGGGTCACCAATGAGGTAGATAGTAGTTCAGCACTGCTCTCTAGTTATGGTAGGATAGTTCAGTTGCCTGATTACAGTCGGTAAGAAACTGTCCCTGAATCTGGAGGTGTGCATTTTCACATTTCTATACCTTTTGCCCGATGGGAGAGGGGAGAAGAGGGAGTGGCCAGGGTGCGACTCGTCCTTGATTATGCAGCTGGCCGTGCCGAGGCAGCGTGAGGTACAAATGGAGTCAACAGAAGGGAGGTCGGTTTGTGCGATGGTCTGGGCTGCATCCACAATTCTCTGCAATTTCTTGCGGAGGTCGGGGGTGGGTGGGAGTTAGGAAATCTGGGACGGACATTCTGTGGAAGCGATGGGGAAAATGAGATCAGGCACTGGCATAATGGATGTTGGGATAAGCCGCTCGAAGGATAAAAGGGAATTAATTAACTTATCCAGCTGGTGCGTTAATCTGGTACTATGCTGGGAAGGCCAAGAAGAAAAGAATTTGGTGCTGAAATTGCAACAAAGATGCCTGGATGATTCAAGCCCAGATGTGCCTGACCCAAGTGACAGGTATTGACCAGGGAAACAATCATTAGCACGTTTCACCACAAAAGACAAGCAATTCCATAAGCTACAAAAAAGTACTGTTACTCTATTGAATTTCTAGTCAATAATGTTTGGGTAGAAACGCAAGGACTGTCAACCAATAACCAATCTGAAGAAGGGCCTCAACCCGAAAAGCCACCCATTCCTTCTCTCCAGAGATGCTGCCTGTCCCGCTGAGTTACTCCAGCTTTTTGTGTCTACCTTTGGTTTAAACCAGCATCTGCAGTTCCTTCCAACACATAACCACCAATCTACACGAGGGGAGAGCATCCAGAGACCTATTTTCACTCACCTTTTCTTATCTAAACTGAACACCAACATTAGGCTCCACATCCCTTGCCAATCAACTAGGAATAATGAAGATAAACACAAAAAGCTGGAGTAACTCAGCGGGTCAGACAGCATCTCCGGAGAAAAGGAATAGGCGACGTTTTAGGTCGAGACCCTTCTGCCGAAATTATACATAAAATGAAAGTATAACTGTTTTATACGATTGTTTCATAAGTTCATAAGTGATAGCAGAATTAAGCCATTTGGTCCATCAACAGTACTCCGCCGTTCAATCATGGCTGATCTATCTTTCTCTATTTACCCCATTCTCCTGCCTTTCCCCCATAACTCCTGACACCAGTATTAATCAAATTTCACATCAACTCTTGGACAAGGTGAGAATGGAGAAGGTTTGATAGTAAGGCGTTCTTGCAGGAAGTTTCACATAGTGTTCTTGCCCTGTATTAACAGCGTACAACGTATCTGACTGCACTTTACAATTACAGTAACCCTGGGAATCCCTTATCAGTGTTTATCACATGCAAAACTAGGCTTAACACGATCCTCCATTATTCCACTGAAGTTGATAAACACACTCCCAAGCTGCTGCTGGTTTATGGGAGAATCTTAATGTAACATTTTACTGGCACAGAACCTTTTTAGGTCAAGACTCTTCTTCAGAAAGAAGGGTCTCGACCCGCAACGTCACCTATTCCTTCTCTCCAGAGATGCTGTCTGACCCGCTGAGTTACTCCAGCTTTTTTGCGGCTATCTTCGGTTTAAACCAGCATCCGCAGTTCCTTCCAACACGGGACAAATGAAGGTTCCATGGAAACCGGGGTGGGGTAAGGGGGGCAAGAAAAGGGTATGTGAGTAAAATGTTACATTAAGATTCTCCCGTAAATGAGCAGCAGCTTGGGAGTGTGTTTATCAACTTCAGTGGAATAATGGAGGATCGTGTTAAGCCTGGCTTTGCATGTGATAAACACTGATAAGGGATTCCCAGAGTTACCGTTATTGTAATGTGCAGTCAGATACGTTGTACGCTGTTAACACAGGGCAAGAACACCATGTGAAACATCCTGCAAGAACGCCTTACTATGAAACCTTCTCCATTCTCACTGTGTCCAAGAGCTGATGTGAGATTTGATTAGTACGGGTGTCAGGGGTTATGGGGAGAAGGCAGGAAAATGGGGTTAATAAAGAAAGATAGATAGGCCATGATTGAGTAGCCTTGATGGGCCAAATGGCTTAATTCTGCTCCTATCACTAATGAACTTGTGAAAGAATCGTATTAAAATGTGATCTTTTCATTTTATGTATAATTTGATTAATATCCCAAAGAAAATATATTAATACATTTTAAAAGCTATTTCCTAACTAAAATATCACATTTTACTTCTAATTTCTGTTATTTCCAGTGGCAGAGAGACAGTGCGAGAAAAAAAGTGAGAAAGTGAGTCTGTTTGTCTGTAGATATGAAATTTACAGATGTTCCCCTTTTAAAAAAAAGATTGTCCATAACTTTGGTGTTTATTATACAAAAAAAACGCAAATGTAATTCTCTAAAATGTTCACTTTATTACCAAGGGGCTGTGATATCATTCATATTATTTTTGTGGACTTTAAAAAGAAAGAATTGGATACTTTACAGTTTACAGATAAATAAACTATTTGTAACGTGAACAAAGCAGCATTTTATTCATGCATAGAACACAAAGTACTGGAGTAACTCAGCAGGTCAGGCAACATAGATGGGCAACGTTTGTTTTAATCATTGGATTGGATAATACACTTTACAAACTAGTGAACTATTCGGAATCCTAACAGAACATTCGCTGTCCTTATTTGCCTTATTGTATGTTTCAATGGTCCCAGGTACAGTGACATTCTTGTTTTGCCTCCACTCCAAAGACGTACAGGTATGTCGGTTAATTGGCCTGGTAAGTGTAAAAATTGTCCCTTGTGTGTGTAGGATAGCGCTAATATACGGGGATCGCTGGTCGGCGCGGACCCGGTGGGCCGAGGGGCCTGTTTCCGCGCTATATCTCCAAACTAAACTAAGTTCGGCAACAATCTGGCTATACATTAGACACAAGATAGACACAAAAAGCTGGAGTAACTCTGCGGAATAGGCAGCATCTCTGGAGAGAAGGAATAGGGGACGTTGCAGGTCGAGACCCTTCTTCAGACTAGTTAGGGGAAAGGGAAACGAGAGATATAGACGATGATGTAGAGAGATAAAGGACAATGAATGAAAGATATGCAGAAAAGTAACGTTAAAGCCAAGAACCTGGTGTGACTTGGATGTGGGGGGGGGTGGGGAAGGGGGGAGAGAGGGAATTAAGCTTTTTGTGTGTATCTTCGGTTTAAACCAGCACCTGCAGTTCCTTCCCACACATTAGGCACAATCACACAAGAATGAAAGATAGTAGTCCACACTTAGGCCGTACACAAGTCTCTACATTGTACTTATTCACAAAATGCTAGAGTAACTCAGCAGGTCAGGCAGCATCTCAGGAGAGAAGGAATGGGTGACGTTTCGGGTCCCGAAACGTCACCCATTCCTTCTCTCCTGAGATGCTGCCTGACCTGCTGAGTTACTCCAGCATTTTGTGAATAAATACCTTCGATTTGTACCAGCATCTGCAGTTATTTTCTTACAGTCTCTACACTGCAGTCACCATATTGTATCATTCAAGTGAAAAATGGAAAAATATTTTAAGTCATCACGCCATTTTTTAACGTTTTTCTCAGGTATAGAAATGTTATGTGAATCCTTCACCTTTTTTCATCCACCTCTGTCGCAAACAGTAATACCCAAGTGCTTCTGTTAACTATTAATTTGCACGTTTTAAATGGTGTAATTTCTGTTCAGAAACGTCATTTAGGACATAGATTACTTGACACCGTGGAGCGAAATCCCATGGATTCTTTATAGATTCTTCAGCCCAGAGTCCATGGGGACCATCGATCACCCGTTCACACTAGTTCTATGTTATCCCACTTTCTCATCCACTCCCTACACACGAGGGGCAATTTTAACAGAGGACAATTAACCTGCAAACCTGCTCGTCTCTGGGATCTGGGAGGAAACCAGGGCACCCGGAGGAAACCCACGTGTTCGCAGGGAGAGCGTACAGATTGCACACACGGACTTCACCCGAGTTCAGGATCGAGCCTGGGCCTCGGGCGCTGTGAGGTAGCGGCGCTCTCTAAGTGCACAGGGTGGATGGTGGAAGTTTCCGTTGCGTTTGGAACCAGTTGATCAAGCACCATGGATTGTAGAATGTAGACACAAAATGCTGGAGTAACTCAGCGGGACAGACAGCATCTCTGGAGAGCCCCTTCGTCAGACGAGTCAGGGGTAAGGGCAATGAGAGATACAGACCATCCGGACTGGGTGACGTTTCGGATCGAGAGGAGACCGTTCTTCAGACTGAGGGTTGCGGGAAAGGAAAACGAGAGATATAGACGATGATACAGAACAAATTAATGTGACCCATTCCTTTTCTCCAGAGATGCTGCCTGTCCCGCTGAGTTGCTCCAGCATTTTGTGTCCACCTTCGATTTAAACCTGCATCTGCAGTTCCTTCCTCCACAGTTAAACATATCAACTGCACTTGCAGGAATTGGAAACTAAATTCCGACCCATATTATTCTAGTAAAACTGCATTGACATTTGAAATTAAAAATCAGTAACCATACAAAAAATGATCAACTCTGCCATATTTGGACAGGCAACCAACAAACAAGTGAGGTGGTAACCGAGCAAGGAGGCAGTTGAGGCCCAATCCTTTGTCAACAGTAACCCGAGAAGACAACAGATGCAATGATTTGTAAAAGATAATGGCTGCCTCAATAGCTGGAAACAGAGACATGGCATGCTGAAAGGAGAACTGTGAATACAAACTGGGGCACTGTTACAAAACACTGCCTTTAGGAAACATGATAGCCGGGCCTGGCAGTACTGTAAATACAAATCATTTACTGTACCATATGTCCAGGGCCTTAACGGTCACAGCCAGTTACCTAGGAGGGTTTCAACCTCTTTCAGTCTCAAAGAAACAAGCTGTGATCTTCCCTGTGCTGCGGGTAGCAAGCCAGTTAGTCACGACAAACAGCAGCAGTGTTTCGTCTGTTAACTGGCCACAACGTTACAGCAGCCAACACCAAATCAAAGGGACTTTAGACTTACTATGTGCTACTTACTATGGTTTCATAATGTAGAGCCTGTGCTGTGTCCCTAAACGATAGACGTTGCCTGACCTGCTGAGCTCCCCCAGCAGTTTGTATCCACGTGTTCATAATAATGCCTTCTCCCACCCCTACAATCAGTCTGAAGAAGGGTCCCGACCTGAAACCTCACCTATCCATGCCCAGAGATGCTGCCTGACCCTCCTGACAATTGAGTTGCTCCAGCACTTTGTGTCCTTTTTGGTTAAAAAAAAACTTCCAACCCATTCAGTCCTGTAGAAATACTTTGGCAAGAATACTCATGGTTTTCCAGTCCAATATTCATTGATCCTCTACCCTGCAGAGACTGCATTGTGTTTGAATCAGTATGATTTGACTTGTGTGCAAAAGCCAAGGTTTTACTCTGGCAAATGCCCAGATTCAGTTCAGGTATCAAGGATAATTATATTAATAACCAAACACATGTGCCAAATATTGCTTTGATCAGATTTGCCAGAATGCTGCCTGGATTAGAGGGATATTAGCTGCAAGGAGAGGTTGGGAGAAGTAACGTCGGGTGGAAATGCAGATGCTGATTGAAACCGAAGGCGGACACAAAAGTCTGGAGTAACTTAGCGGGACGGGCAGCATCTCTGCTGAAAAGGAATAGGCGACGTTTGGGGTCGAAGACCCTTCTTCAGACCGAGAGTCCGGGGAGAGAGAAACGAGGGATATAGATGGTACTTGGGAGAGATGAACGGAAGGTACTGTATGCAAAGAAGCAACGACAATCAAAGAAATGTGGCGCACACAATCGGCCATTGTTGGCTGTGAGAGAGGGGATAATGAGCAAACACAGAGGAACTCAACAGGATGACAGTGAAACTAGTACAACCACCAGGGCGGGGGGGGGCAGAGAGGACGTTGGACTGTCTTCTCTGGAGCGCCGCAGGTCGAGGGGTGATTTGATAGAAGTATATAATATTACGAGGGGCAGAGATAGGGTAGACAGTCAGAACCTTTACCACAGGTTGGAAACGTCAAAGTTTAACGGGCATTGCTTTGAGATGAGAAGGTCAATGTTCAAACGAGACGTGCAGGGCTTTATGTTTTGTTTTGTAAACTCAGGGAGTGGCTGGTGCCTGGAAGGGGTGCTGGTGGAGGCAGATAGTGCAGTGGCATTTAAGAGGCTTTTGGATAGGCACATGGATGTGCAAGGAATTAAATGATATGGATCATGTGCAGGCAGAGGAGATTAGTTTATCATGGTATGTTTGACATGGACATTGTGGGCCGAATGGCCTGTCCATGCGCTATAAATTTTGTTTCATTTAGTTTCAAGATTACAGCACAGAAACAGGCCCTTCGGCCCACCGAGTCCGTGCCTGACCAGCGATCCCCGCGCATTAACACTATCCTACACGCACTCAAGACTATTTACAGTTTTATCAAGCCAGTTAGCCTACAAACTTGTACGTCTTTGGAGTGTGGGAGGAAACCGGAGCACCCGGAGAAAACACACGCAGGTCACGGGGAGAACGTACAAACTCCATACAGACAGCAGCCGTAGTCAGGATGGAACCCGGGTGTCTGGCGCTGTGAGGCAGCAACTCTACCGCTGCGCCACCGTGCCGCCTCTTGCTCCACCCCTCTGTCTCTGGAGACACTAGGAACTGCAGATGCTGTTTTACAAAAGAAACACAAAGTGCTGGAGTAACTCAGTGGGTCAAGCAGCATCATTAGAGGATACAGGTAGGCAATGTTTCGGTTGGAATTAGTCTGAAGAAAGGTCTTGACCTGAAACGTCACCTATGCATGTCCTCCAGAGATGCTGCCTGGCCGGTTGAGTTACTTCAGCACTGAGTGTGTTTCTGCACTGTTCTATGTACAAGCAAAAGGTACACTATTTGAACCTGACATTTATTTCATCCTTATTTAGTGCAGCATGAAAACAGGCCCTTCGGCCCACCGAGTCCACGCTGATCATCGATCACCCATTCACATTAATTCTATGCTATCTCATTCTCCCATTCACTCCCCACACACCACAAGGCCAATTTCCTGCAAAACTGCAATTGATTTTTTTTTCAAATATTTCATCCAAATCATTCTAAGATGGACAAGGCGAAACCTTGTGGTAATTTGAACATAATTCACCGAACTGGAACTTGGCAAAAACCACACCAAATACTCTACCTCACCCTGCATGGAGATGGGTGAAGAGGGGAATTGGTTGGGCTGCTAAACTTTGTTCAGTAGGATAGACACAAAGTGCTGGAATAACTCAGCGGGTCAGGCAGCATCTGCGGAAGGAATGGACAGGCAACATTTCCAACCCACAACATCAAGGTCCCACATAGGAGATTAGTGGGCAAAATTAGAGCATATGGTATTGGGGGTAGGGTACTGACATGGATAGAAAATTGGTTGGCAGACAGAAAGCAAAGAGTGGGGATAAATGGGTCCCTTTCAGAATGGCAGGCAGTGACTAGTGGGGTACCGCAAGGCTCGGTGCTGGGACTGCAGCTATTTACAATATACATCAATGACTTGGATGAAGGGATTAAAAGTAACATTAGCAAATTTGCAGATGACACAAAGCTGGGTGGCAGTGTGAACTGTGAGGAAGATGCTATGAGGTTGCAGGGTGACTTGGACAGTCTGTGTGAGTGGGCGGATGCATGGCAGATGCAGTTTAATGTGGATAAGTGTGAGGTTATCCACCTTGGTGGTAAGAATAGGAAGGCAGATTATTATCTGAATGGTGTCAAGTTAGGAAAAGGGGACGTACAACGAAATCTGGGTGTCCTAGTGCATCAGTCACTGAAAGGAAGCATGCAGGTACAGCAGGCAGTGAAGAAAGCCGATGGAATGTTGGCTTTCATAACAAGAGGAGTTGAGTAGAGGAGCAAAGAGGTCCTTCTGCAGTTGTACAGGGCCCCAGTGAGACCGCACCTGGAGTACTGTGTGCAGTTTTGGTCTCCAAATTTGTGGAAGGATATTCTTGCTATTTAGGGCGTGCAGTGTAGGTTTACTAGGTTAATTCCCGGAATGGCGGGACTGTCATATGTTGAAAGACTGGAGCGACTAGGCTTGTATACACTGGAATTTAGATGGATGAGAGGGGATCTTATTGAAACATATAAGATTATTAAGGGGTTGGACACGTTAGAGGCAGGAAACATGTTCCCAATGTTGGGGGAGTCCAGAACCAGGGGCCACAGTTTAAGAATAAAGGGTAGGCCATTTAGAACTGAGATGAGGAAAAACCTTTTCAGTCAGAGAGCTGTAAATCTGTGGAATTCTCTGCCTCAGAAGGGAGTGGAGGCAAGTTCTCTGAATGCTTTCAAGAGAGAGCTCGATAGAGCTCTTAAGGATAGCGGAGTCAGGGGGTATGGGGAGAAGGCAGGAACGGGGTACTGATTGAGAATGATCAGCCATGATCACATTGAATGGTGGTGCTGGCTCGAAAGGCCGAATGGCCTACTCCTGCACCTATTGTCTATCATCTGTTCATTCCCTTGGGTACAAAATTGGAGGAACACCTCATATTTCGCTTGGGCAGCCTGCACCCCAGCGGTATGAAAACTGATTTCCCTAACTTCAAGCAACTTGCATCCCCTCTCTCTCCCCGTCCCTCCCCCACCCTAGTCATCGTACTAGTTCCACGGTCATGCTGTTGAGTTTCACTGTGTGTATAACTCGCTATCACCTAGCCAACAGCCAACAATGGACCATTGTGGGCTCCACCTTGCTTTCATCATCGATGCGTTTTGCATATCTTTCATTCAATTGTTCTATGTACCTTCTCGAGCCAAATCATCACCCATTCCTTTTTTCCAGAGAAGCTGCCTGAACTGCTGAGTTGCTCCAACATTTTGTGTCTACCCTCCGCGGATGCTGCCTGACCTGCTGAGTCCACACTGATGGACTAATTTGCTCAAAGACATTCGTTTGTCTGTCACCAACACGGAATTGTCACCAAAATCGCACGGCTAAATCCAACAACGTAATCATATCACGGAGGTTAAACAAGCCTTTTGGTGCAACGTATCTTGAAAGGCCTGGAAAACCTGATTAAGAAGGGTTTATGTGTAGTAAAGAACTGCAAATGCTGGTTTATGTCAAAGGTAGACACAAAATACTGGAGCAACTCAGCGGGACAGGCAGCATCACTGGAGAAAACGGATGGGTGATGTTTCGGCTTGAGACCCTTCCTCAGACTGCAAGTAGAAGGGATGGGTGGGTGGGGTGGGGGTGAAGCCGGAGATAGGAAAAAAGGCCAGAATATAACAGTGTCGGCAATTGATGAGCAAGGAAGGGTGGAGCCCACAATGGCCCATTGTTGGTTGGGGTCGAGGAGGTAACAAGAGCGATACAGGGATGTGAACCGTGGAACGAGCAGGACGACTAAGGTGGGGGAGGCGAGGGGGAAAGAGAGGGAATGCAGGGGCTACTTGAAGTTAGAGTCATCAATATTCATGCCTCTGGGTTGTAAGCTGCCCAAGTAAAATATGCTGCTCGTCCAATTTGCCTGTGGCCTCATTCGGACAGTACTCTATTATTTATTCCCCTTTGTGGAGCAGGCAGTAACTTGAGGTGTAGGTTTAAGACAGTAAATATGTGAAAGCCGCTGAGGTGCGTTGTGTATCTTTGTTTTGCTCAGAGCTCACAGTGCGTGGGTTTTCTCCGAGATCTTCGGTTTCCTCCCACACTCCAAAGACGTACAGGTATGTAGGTTAATTGGCTGGGTAAATGTAAAAATTGTCCCTAGTGGGTGTAGGATAGTGTTAATGAACGGGGATCACTGGGAGGCACGGACTTGGTGGGCCGAAAAGGCCTGTTTCCGGCTGTATATATATGATATGATATGATATGATAATGTCCGAAGGCCCAATGGTAATTCCGGTAGATTCGTCCGAGCCATATCTTGCAAGACCGTGGTTTCAAATCTTGGAAGTGCGAGATATCGGAATAGCAATTCTCAGGTCTCGGGTTTCTGGAGACCATGGGACAAAGTGGCATCCCCCGATGACGTGGATATTCTACCACTCTGCAAAACCCTGTCATGTACATAGAATGGCACAACACAGGAATAGGCACAACAATGCCTGTGCTGAACATGACGTCTGGTTAAGCTAATCTCCTGTGACTGCACACAAATCATATCCCTCCAATCTCTGCTTATCCACGTGCCTATCCAAACGCCTCTTAAATGTCACTGTTGTATCTGCCTTTACAACCACCCTAGGCAGTGCGTTCCAGGCACCCACACTCTATGTGTAAAACAAAATACTTGCCCCACACATCTTTACACTTTACCCCTCTCACCTTAAAGCTTTTGAGTCATTTGAGTGATACAGTGTGGAAACAGGCCCTTCAGCTCAACTTGTCCACACCAGCCAACATGTCCCAGCTATACTAGTCCATATCCCTCTAAACTTGTCCTATCCATGTACCTGTCTAACTGCTTCTTAAACGATGGGATAGTCCCAGCCTCAACTACCTCCTCTGGCAACTTGTTCCACACACCCACCACTCTTTGTGTGAAGGCCCTATATTCTTTGACACTTCCACATGGGAACAAGGTTCTGACCGTCTATCTACACTTCTCACAATGGCCTTGAACTCCCAATAACTGCCAATTATTCTCTGGACTAAGATTAAAATAACAATACCCTACTCAACCTTTCAGCTTGTTGAGTCTCATTGTCTGTAACCCATTTTCACCTAGCCCAAAGCTCACAATTTCCAGCCTGTTCCCTTGATTATCATTACTTTTTTTCCATTCATTTGTTCTACATCTCTCTACATCGTCTATACCTCTCGTTTCCCTTTCCCCCTGACTCTCAGATCGAAGAAGGGTCTCGACCCTAAACGTCACCCATTCCTTCTCTCCAGAGATGCTGCCTGTCCCACCGAGTTACTCCAGCTTTTTGTGTCTATCTTCGGTTTAAACCAGCATCTGTAGTTCCTACTTACATGTGTGTTACACCAATCCTGGTTCCTATCTCAAAAAAGCACAAGCTTCTCTTGAGAGAGAGTGAGAGAGAGAGAGAGAGAGAGAGAGAGAGAGAGAGAGAGAGAGAGAGAGAGAGAGAGAAAAAGAGAAAGAGAAAGAGAGAGAGAGATATTTATTAGTAGTATAATGCTTGTAGTCACATCCTGTTGAAAACAAATTAGTTTTTATATCGCCACACTTAACTGCTGAAAGCGCTCATGATACAAAAATTAAACAAGTGTGCAATTATTGATCAAAATGCTAAAACAGCTGGCAACATCAATTGAACGTTGGAATAAAACAAATCCTAGTAATTGTCAACCACAGAAAATGGTTTGGCCACTAATACCTAAATTATGCACGCTATAATAAACATTACCATTGACAGCCAGAGCTGAGGCAAATTACACTGAGGTCAGGTACTTTTATTACTACCATTCCATACAAGCTTGCAATTAAAATCATTTCAGTAGTCACAGTGGAGAAACTGATGCAGAAAAATACCATTTTAAACCACTTATGCATATGTGTCTTCAAATACAGTACCATGCCGAGACAAAACATTCTCCTGCAAACTGTTTAGTTACCAGGGTTACCGAAGGGTATGCCAAGGACCGAGACAAAGAAATCGAACAGTTATTGGCCCTTCCCCCCCCCCCCGCCCCCCGCCAAATTTAGGATGTGCATGCACATTATCACACAACTTTCGAAAAGTACACTTTCTCATACTTTTTGGGAGTGGGTTCGTTCTCCTCGGCCTGACATTTAGTTTAGAAATGCACATTAAGAGCCGAGGGACTTTGTCAGTAAAAGTCGCAGAATCATTATTCTCAAACTTTTCGGATTTCTCAGTCGTCAACAACACAGCCGCTGGAAAAGTGCAAGGGTCTTTGGAGGTGCCCATAGAAAGGGTATTGAAAAACTCCGGGTTTTAGGAATTAGGATTTTCAATCTATTATAAGTGAACGGTTACTCTGTTCGACACTCTGAAGTTTACATACACAATATACATTTTCAGGTATATACAAGATACAGGTCTCTTTCTATTGAGGCATTTTTTAAAACAAGTCATTTTATACATGGCTTGGATTGCAATATTATAAAAGGTGACAGGGTATGAACCCTTCTACCTTCGAATCTTTGTTAATTATCTTATCCAGCATTTCCTAGGTTAAATTGTTTCTTTCCCAGCTTGTGTGAAGTGTTTAAGCACAGTGAACAAACAAAAGAAGATGGGAATAAACTTTTGGTGATTTAACTTGAGGAATCAAGTCGTTTTTATAGATTAATTTAAAAAATATCAATTGTTTTTTAATGGATTCAGGAAATGCTGCAGCTTAAAAACTTCCCCTTTTTAGACAGAGGAATCTTTTGTGCCGTTTTATCCATGCTTGTGACTTTTCCACAGAGAGCCCTGCAGAGAGTAGTGCGTTCGGCAGAACGCACCATGGGAACTACACTCGTCCCCCTGCAGGACCTATACATCAGGAGGTGCAGATCCAGAGCAAGCAAGATCATGAGGGACCCCTGCCACCCCAGTAACGGACTGTTCCAGATGCTACGGTCAGGCAAACGCCTCCGCTGTCACGCTGTGAAAACGGAGAGGATGAGACGGAGCTTCTTCCCACAGGCCATCAGGACTGTCAACTTTGATAACCCCAGAGACTAAATTTTTGTCGACACTTTTTGTGCTATGTTTAGTAACTTATTAACTTTATTTATATGCTGTAACTGTAATTCTTTTTGTGCACAACCCGCAGGCATTGCCACTTTCATTTCACTGCACATCGAGTATGTGTATGTGACAAATAAATTTGACTTGACTTGACTTGAGTTATATTACTAATCTTGAATAAGGTTCACCGAATTAATTTTCAGAAGTTTATTGAGATGCAGCCAGTTTATGGATCACAGCAGTTAGATCAATACACACTAAAAAGATAGTCAGCACATCTATCACTAGTGGGGGGGGGGGTTCCAGCATTGAATCTAAAAACACAGCTGAACACTTTTCTCCTTGTTTAAATATGCACCACAGATAGAGAGTGTAGAATGAATCCGATAGCCCACATGCTGGCTAAGTGGCCAACTGCGAAAATAAAACATATTAGCGTAGTCTATGATTGTACACTACCAGGGCGAGATGGCATTTTTCTCTGCATATAAAATCAGGGCTGGACGATATTAATGTGAAGTGGCCTTTCATTACATTTGTCCTCATTTGCTACATTCATTTCCTCGCTCAGTAGCTTTGGTAACGTTTGTGCAATAAATCATAACTTCCAAAGCACTTCGCAAATAAGCATATTCCTTACAAATAACGCAACGCGATCTTCCACTGCCATTGTGCATAATTTTTCTGTCACTTTCCTCAGCACTAGTATTGCTCCAGAGTCATCTTTAATGCATACTCTATTTAAATACTCCCTTACAGCAAGTAGATGTCCAGAATCGTTTAAAAACAAATCTCTCCCAAAACCCAATCTATTGAACTAGATTTTAATTTACAGAAACTTGGCATGGTAAAAAATTAATAGCCATACGTTTATTTATTTTTTAAATCAGGGCATGTTTTGCCTCTCCATTGAAAAGGAAAATAAACTCGAAGCAAAATTATATGAATGAAGGATAAACAGAAATGTTGAACTGTGATCATTTCTATCACTATTTATGATGCAGTATTCCCTCTGATGTCAAATTAAACTACATTGATTTAATTAAATCAGAATTATTATTACACCCTGTGATAAACAAAGTTCTTTTCCTGAAGGTAATTAATAACTAGTTGGATGATTAACTCAAAACAGCTGCCAAATACTAAATTCTGAATTTGTTCAGTAGATTTTTATTAAATAATAGTTGCCTCGAGAAGGGTCTCGACCCGAAATGTCACCTATTCCTTCTCTCCAGAGATGCTGCCTGACCCATTGAGTTACACCAGCATTTTGTGTCTATCAAAATGCCTTGTAAACAAAGACAAGCTCTCAACTCATTATTTACTACTTTGTGATGACTTATTTCACTGATAAGAATTATAACTCCAGTACATGACACACATCACACATTGTGAATTTGTAAATTTGTGGAATTCTCTGCCACAGAAGGCAGTGGAGGCCAATTCACTGGATGAATTTAAAAGAGAGTTAGATAGAGCTCCAGAGGCTAGTGGAATCAAGGGGTATGGGGAGAAGGCAGGCACGGGTTACTGATTGTGGATGATCAGCCATGATCACGATGAATGGCGGTGCTGGCGCGAAGGGCCGAATGGCCTCCTCCTGCACCAATTTTCTATGTTACTATGTTTCTGTGACACAAACCCGGAAACTAAACGTCTCCCATTGCTGTTTTTGGAGATTCAATTAATACCACAATCCTAATTGAGATGAAAGTTCATAAGTTGAGAGGCAAAATGGTCAGTTAGAATCTTACTTAGTCCAATGACAACAAGAACATAAACCATGCATGTTGATTCACAACTCACCAGACAAGCCTTTGGTTAGCACATCAAGAATGGAAAGTGGTGCCAATAGACAATAGACAATAGGTGCAGGAGGAGGCCATTCGGCCCTTCGAGCCAGCACCGCCATTCAATGTGATCATGGCTGATCATTCTCAATCAGTACCCCGTTCCTGCCTTCTCCCCATACCCCCTGACTCCGCTATCCTTAAGAGCTCTATCCAGCTCTCTCTTGACTGCATTCAGAGAATTGACCTCCACCGCCTTCTGAGGCAGAGAATTCCAGTGCCATTTAGCTCTGACTCCATCTGCAACTTGTGAAGGAAGGAACTGCAGACGCTGGTTCAAACCGAAGATGGCCACAAAGTGCTGGAGTAACTCAGTGGGACAGGCAGCATCTCTGGAGAGAAGGAATGGGTGACGTTTCGGGTCAAGACAGAGTCAGGGGAAAAGGAAACAAGAGATATAGACGGTGATATGGAGAGATATAGAACAAATGAATTGAAGATATGCAACAAAAAAAAGTAAATTAAATATAAATTAAATAGAGATGAAGAAGGTCTGAAGAAGGGTCTCGATCAAAAACGTCACCCATTCCTTCTCTCCAGAGATGCTGCCTGTCCCGCTGAGTTACTCCAGCATTTTGTATCTATCCACCTGTAACCTCTTCCCCATAACTAACGAGGGTTGATATGATGTTTTGAATGCAAACCCCACCAACTATTCAGTGGTCCATTACATCATGTCTGATCTGTACCTGAAAACCATTCTACCTCTGTAGAGAACTGTGATATTTCTCATAGGCAAGTAGATTGACTAAATAAGTCCGGGGCAGACTCTTTAGAAAACCATCTTACAAACATTCTCATTACGCTACCATTTGGGTTGAAACAGACCCAAGACAAAATGTTTCTTTTAAAAAAAGAACAAATTTATTTTTTCTTTATGGCCACTTTCAGAAAAACTGTCGTAAAACATTCTCAAAAAAGCATTGAAACTATCAAGAAAATCTAACTATTAAACATAACCACTATCAAAAAACATAAGAAGGGTCTAGACCCGAAACGTCATCCATTCCTTCTCTCCAGGGATGCTGCCTGTCCCGCTGAGTTACTCCAACATTTTGTATCCATCTTGCAATGTTGTGGGGTGCTACCTACAGACTGACAAGTATCACCCCGAACCCTTCATTTTCTCGTTCCTATCTATATTTGGAATTTCAAACTGGGAACATTTCCAACTAATAATCAGAAAACACTTTGAAATTTTCAAAACCAAAAGTAAAGAACTTTAGCACAAATGATGCACACTGTAACTTTTGTTCCATACCCCGCTCGGCATGTCAATATTACTATTGTAATATCTTCGCCCAACACCAATTTATCATACAAACCCAAAAAGCTCTCTACAGTTGGAAGATTCTTAGTTAAAGGCATTCACCATTTCAACTTTACTGCATGTGATAGGTTTTGAATTTATAACTCTCAGTAAACAAAGGTGATATGGTGATTGGGCAGCTGAATCACACTGCACAAAACATGGCTTAGCCTGTCAATCCAAACTAATTAACTTCATAACATTGGATTTTCTTAAGGCACTTAGAATATCATAAAAAGGTTTCAAGGTCATTAACTCCAGAATGTTTTCGATCTGCACGAAAAACAAATATTAATATGCTTAGGGCATGAGGTACAACAGTGGAGTTCTCTTAATTCTGAAAAGGCAGTGAAGGTACATCAGATTTTGTCAATGGAAACCCAACAAAGTCATGCTCCTTTTAACAAATAGAACGTACAACACAGAAACAGACCATTTGGCCCACAATGTCCATGCCGACGATGACGCCAAGCTAAAGTCAAACTAATCTCTTCCAAAATGATCAGAAACATTTCACAATTCCATTGGCACTCATTTTCTATATATGGGTATGATTTGTGTACATTGCAGTGGGGGGAGGGGGACGACACACATTCCAATTGCAAAAGTGTTTGAAAATAACACAAAAAAACAAATGACTGAAGGAACATTCAAGAGAGAGCTGGATAGAGCTCTTAAGGATAGCGGAGTCAGGGGGTATGGGGAGAAGGCAGGAACGGGGTACTGATTGAGAATGATTAGCCATTATCACATTGAATGGCGGTGCTGGCTCGAAGGGCCGAATGGCCTCCTCCTGCACCTATTGTCTATTGTCTATAACTCAAGATAGACACAAAAAGCTGGAGTTACTCAGAGGGACAGGCAGCATCTCTGGAGAGAAGGAATGGGTGACGTTTGGGGTCAAGACCCTTCTTCAGACCTCTCGATCCGAAATGTCACCCTTTCCTTCTCTCCAGAGATGTTGAGTTACTCCAATACTCAGCCTGTCCTGCTGAGTTACTCCAATATTTTGTGTCTATCTCCGGTTTAAACCAGCATCTGCAGTTCCTTCCTACACATGACTGAAGGAACTCGATGGGTCAGGCAGCATCTGTGGAGGAAAATGCTCAGACGATGTTTCAGGCGTTAAGTCTTCTTCTGACTGAAATGCTGTCTGTCCATTTCCCTTCCACAGATGCTGCCTGACCCATCATGCTCTTCCAGCTGTTTATAGACACAAAAAGCTGAAGTAACTCAGCAGGACAGGCAACATTTCTGGAGAGATTCCTTCTCTCCAGAGATGCTGCCTGTCCCGCTGAGTTACTCCAGCTTTTTGTGTCTATCTTCGGTTTAAACCAGCATCTGCAGTTCCTTCATACACATTTCTTCCAGCTGTTTGTTTCTTAGCTCAAGACCTTTTATGTCGCCATGAAATTAGCAATATTTTTTAAACCTTGACAAACTTGGCATCTTCTGAAATAAGTTTCTTCAAAGCATCCACATATTTAGGACGACAATGCAGGTCGTTTCACGTATTATTAAGATGTATCTTTCACAATTGCAATGGAAACTAATGCAGGTTAGACAGTCACTGCTTAGATTAGATACTCTGATAGTAACGAGAGTGGGAGGAGTCTATGGTTGAGTAAGAGGCATTTAAGTTTTCCAATGCTTGTCACTTCATGGAGTCAATTTTAAGCAGTTTAGCAGATTGTTTTGTTGTTGCAAGATCACACACAAAGTTACAGTCTGCTTTAAACAAACTAAAATAGTATAGTTGCTCCAACTACAAACGTGATTGGCATTATTCAATGAGTTTTAGCGGATTATGCCTGACAAAATCTTCACACGTATAACTGTCGTGACACCTCTGCCAAAGTTTCTGTAAGGTATCAACAAAGTACAAAACACAGTCAGTTTTGTGCACCGTTAATAACTAACTCAAATGAAAATAGAAGGAGAATTCATTGTTATTAAAAAAGGAAATTTAAACTGGGCAAGAGCGCCTAAACTTTTCACACTCCTCCAATGAAACATGGGAGAATGAACAAGCATTTGCTCAGCAGATATTCACAACCGAATGCTAAATAACACAATGAATTGACTTGCTAGATCGCAGCACATCTACAGTAGGGCATGGAAATTTTCACTGGGACTCAAAAAAGGCATTTCAGAGTTGCCAAAAAGTCTATAGATAGAATTCAGCACACTCTTTTTGCAAACCTAAATGGAGCTAAGCAGAAGTAATGATGATGTAGCTGTCAACCACAAAGATCAACTGTTCTGTAGATGCTGAGAAAAGGGGACTTGCGATAACGATAACGGTCTTGTCTTTGCCATGCGAGAGTGGATAAACATTACTTGCTTCCACAGCACAGAAGGATTACTCTCCTGATGCACGGAACAAGAGGAATCAGAAGATACAGCTGCCTTGAATGTGATAACGCACAAAATTA